>NW_006494614.1:48454405-48468209 GCF_000325575.1 Pteropus alecto | reverse complement strand
TTCCTTTCTCATCCTGTATTCCTTTTTTTTAATCAAAATGAACAATTATCACTTGAGATTTATATTTAATGTAATGAGTCTTTTCTAGCAGCATTTAATACACACTCAGAAGAATAAGTCTTAACTGAGAAAAACAGGATACCTTATTTTCACAGTAATTTTTTTAAGTCCCAGTGATGAAAACTGTAAAGCAGCTTCTTCAGAGGCAGCTAACATTGATGAATCCAGTACAGCCAGTGTGTAGAATAAGAGGTGATAAAATATCACATCCAGCTTGACTGTCCTATTACTTAGTCTGAGTCTTTTGGAATAGTTATTCCTTTTTATTAGTTGTATGCTCGTTATACAGCCATGGAATGAAAAAGCTGAACATCAAAATCATCAACAATATACCTGAAAGATAAAATAACAGTAAAATAAAAACAATGATCTCTAAGGAAGTTCACAAGTGATTGTGATTATATATAATTATATACCTAGAAATTTGGAAAGCTATGTTTAAAAGAATTAGCTACAATAATTCTATGTGAAATGTAGATATTTTCTAAATTTAATATTCTCACATTTTTCTTCAGCCATGAATCTTTAAAAATATTATGTACTTGGTAAAACCAGTAAGATCTAAACATGAATTTAGAAGATAAAACTGAAGGCTTTGGAGTTCTAGTTCTGGCTCCATTATTGATTTTCTGAGGAGAAACTATACTTGAGTCTCCATTTGCTCTTTAAAATGGCACACTCTGTCCCCCAGTGCCCTAGGGATGTACTGGGGGAATAAAACAACTGAAAACACTCTTGAATTTTCACTTGAAATTCTCAAATAAGAACAACATGTTAGATTACTTTATCCTTTCTCATTTTTTTTTTACCAATCTCAACTATGAATAGCTTTTAAAGCTGTATCAAAAATTAACAAAATTTTGGTTAATGTTGACAGTTTAAATCTTAAATATGTAAAAAAATAAATCACATATTAGTAAAGCTCCATTTGTGAGGTTAGTGGTTGATTTTTCAATGGGAAACGGGTGGAGGAGAGTGAACCACAGGGCTCAAGTCATTGTCTGGAAACGGAAGTCTCCAATAGTTAATGTGTTTATCTTAATGCACTTTGATTTAAAACTCTAGGTCAGTTTAAACTAGGATTAAGAATGAGTTTTTGTCACATACAGAGTTGATATTTTACTCTTGTTTGGTAACAACAGGAAACTTTAAGGTTTGACTAGCATTTGGACAGCTTAACATTTTTAAAAGAGGAATCTGTTTTGCAACCAAAGGCTTTAAATGAAAAAAATATCAGAAACAATCCATGTTAACTGATCACCAAATTTGACATTTTCTTTACAAAGTTAGAGCTAGAAAATAAGATATTACATTTAAAACTGTTTCCAAAAATGGAATTTCAGTTTCATAGAAGCAAATGTAATTTGCTAATTTTCATCTATGAAATGCGTAAACTAGAGAATTAATTTTATATCCAGTCTTATAGTCACATTTCTAACATTTTAAGTTAATTTGGGGGAGTTGCCAAAATTATAATATTTCTGCTGCGAAGAGAAACAAAAAAGAACAAGGGCCGTGGTTTCCAAGAATAGTTTGCTCCCTGCTTGGTCAAAAAGGGAAAGAAGTTAGCTAGCGAGGGATCACTCTCCATTTCACTCCATAGCATCCATTGCCTAATGTAGCTTGAACAGGGTTTTGTTTGTTTCCTCATCTCTTCTTAGCTTGTTGAATGACTCCTGTAAAAATATAATTTCTTGTATTCTCATCCTTTATAGAGTTTAATTATGACCTTATTTCAATTGATGAGCACATTTTTTCCCAATGGGAATGTAACTTCAATGTATGACAATTCATTGGTAAGCTGGAATTCAGTGTTCTAAAAGCTGCTGTTTACTCGTATGTCTTTTCTCCACATACACTGAAGGATTCCTGTATTGTGTCTTACTCATAAATCTCTTAAAGAAGTATAGGAACGTATATCTTTAAACCAAAACCTACAATAGAAATTTTATGTTGGGTCTATTTCGGAAAAAATCTAGGAGGTCTGTAGGCCAACCAAGAATCTTTGAATTATTTTCAACAAGCTAAATAGGGCCATATATAGTCACAAAAAAGTTGATCCCCATTCCAGTTTTACAAGATTCCTTAAGTAGGAAACAAAGATAGATAAAAGTACATTTGTCTGTTGTTTGGGGTGTTTTTTAGAAAAGTGGTTCTTGAAAATGTTTTGGTAATGGCCACAAGTCATATTACCATCATGTTTGGACTTCACTAACATGTAGAGAATATAGTCTGTTTTCCCACCTTAATAGTCTCTATACTTTCTAAAGGGGGAGAGGTGATTGTTCCTTTTCAGTCTATCATGAGACTTTTTCCAGTATGTTCTTCCAGGAAGAAGTTATTAAATGATTTGGGGTAGAATGTATTTAAAATAAAAAGTCATAGTCCATTTACAGAGAATGTCATTACTTCTGTGTTGTTCTCTTGATATTCTTCTGGAAAGGCCTACTTTTTAGTGTTCTTTCAAGTAATAGGTGAAATAATTACTTAGTATTATGGGCTTATTGTCAAAATTGTATTTGGAGCACATTAACAAATATATAAGATTAGTAATATATATTGATTTTAAATAAGACATATTAGAGATTTTTCCACATGAAAACTATCACTAGATCCATCCAATTAGTGACCTTTTTAACTTCATTAACTTCAGTGACATCTTTAACTTTTTAAAAATTTATTAGAGAAAAGTTATCTTTAAAAAACTTATTGGAAAACACTAGCAATCTGTTGAACTGAAAAAAAAGGCACCTTTTTTTTGCATTTTAAAATGCAGGTTTTCTCTGACATTCCTCATGTTTAAACCTACATATGTTATTATTGAGCATAATAGATACTGAACATGAGATAAAAGAATAGAAGGTGAGTGGGAGGAGCAAAATGTGATGGCTATTCAACCTGTTGTGCCTCTGTTCCTTTGTAACCTCTCCCTCTTTTTAAAACAGAAATGAGCAACAAGAAACAATACTAACACTGGATAAAAAGAAGGGTGAACTAATAGAAGACCAGGCATCCTCATATTCATTTTCAGTTAGGTATTATAATCAGGCTTAAAACAAATGACTAAATAAAATTTTAAAATGCTGATAACTTACATGCATATTACGATTACAGTTATAAAATAACTTTTGTGTTATTTGGCCCATCTGTATAGAGGAGTTTTCTATATCTTCTGATCCAGATAGAAACAACAGCAATGAATCTTGTGGATTTTAAAACTACTGCTCATTACATGTATACATTGTTTTATGAGATGCTTTTCTGCAAAATAAGTCACATGAACTAAATAGTATTTTATCTGGAGTTCACAAATTTGAAAAATAATTCCTTTATTTTTAAAATTTTTTTTTTTGATGGAATTAATCACTCATTTTTTTGCTCTCATATCTGTGGGGTTTTAAAAGGTTATCATACCTGAAACTGACTACTACCCTTAACTAGATAATTTTGTTTCTTTGAAGATAAAAACAGTTTTAAAGAGTACCGCACAAAATAAAATGTTATTTCAGGCATTTTAACTACCTTTTTCATTTTTTTGTGTGTGCCTACTCTCTGACTTTGGAAATTGATGTTACAGTGACATTCTGTAATACATCATATCTATATCATATTTTAAGAAACTCATCTTTCAGTCATATTAAATAATATGCTTACCTAAAGAAGGAGCCAGCCAATATACTATAAAAAATCGAAGGAATGCTTCATCAAAACACTTGAAATGTAATGAAAGTGCCAAAGCTGGATTAAATACAGCTCCTGTTAGACTTCCTCCTGTAATACATTTTAAGCAGAGTGATACCAAACCACATATCTTACATTTTCTTGTAACTAAAAATAAAAGAGTTACTAAATGGGTGGTTATCTTGTTTTAGGTACTTAGGTACAGTCATCCTTCAGTATCTGCAGGGGATTAGTATCCTGCAGATACCAAAATCTATAGATGCTCAAATCCCTTATATAAAATGGCGTAGTATTTGCATATAACCTAGGCACATCCTTTTGTATACTTTAAATCATCTCTAGATTGCTTATAATAACCTAATACAATGTAGATACTATGTAAATAGTTGTTATATTATTTAGGAAATAATGACAAAAAAATGTCTGTACATGTTCAGAACCCGACACACCATCATACTCCTAACTATATAGAACATGTCAGCAACAATGTAATATTGTTTTAAGGATATTTTTGACCCATGGTTGATTGAATCCATGGATTTGGAACCCATGGGTACAGAGGGCCGACTATGTTCTTATTCTGTGATCTTTCTTTGCAGAATCACCTAGCATATTATAGAGTATAAAAATCAACTATGTATTATAATATGCCAGGTGCAAAAAACAAAAGACAAAGGACATTAACAGTTAATCCAATGCTTTTCCTATATATTGTAAAATGCACATTGACAGTGAATTTGCTCTATTATTGTTCTTAGGGTTTTATAAAATTGGAGACTTGGCTGCCCTTAACACTGATCAATTTAAGTGAGTGAATAATAAAAATAAAATGAAAAAACATTTAAAATGGATATAATACCCCAGGTTCCTCTTGGGTATAGTGTACCTTTGTGGTGAAAACAAAAAGTGGAATGGACCAAAGCATTATCATTGACTCTATTTTAACTTGTCAGGAGAGCCCTGAAGAAGTAACTATGAATGGTACGTAAATAATACCTTAGTAAAGTGGTTAAAAAAATTTTTTTAAAGAAGAGACCAAGTAGTCATGAATGATAAGCACAATGTCTTTAACTGTTGACTACTTTTCAGGATTCATGGTCCAACTCTGCATCCAAGGTATCTCTGATGTGGAGCCTAGAAGTTTAAAGTTCTGGCCACACAGCAAGTAAGGAAAGGTAGAAGAGGCTGGACTGCCTGTCAACAGTATTCACCGGAACTGTGGTTCAGCTTTTTAAAAATCACCCTAAGATAATCCCTGAGATAGTGACATTTCAGGCAGTTCTTCCATGTGGAAGCTTGGGCACAAACATCTGCCCCTGACTCAGCCAGCAATAGAGGCCAAGAAAAATAATCGGACAGATCAAGCTAACAGGCCCCAAGAAGACAGCAGAAAACCAAAACCCAAACAAAATAAGTTAATATTTATCAAAACATTTTACAGCACTGATCTACATAAATTTAAATGCCTTTCTTTGGGAATCCAAGCTCTGGAGGCAGCCCACGCCCTCTCTGGCGGACCCAGAGAGGTCAGTTTCACTAATTCTTATGTTTTTCTCCAAGAACCTTCTGGGGCAAACGTAAGTGCTGTCGTTGTGTCAGGCTGCTTCCTACCAGGTTGTGCCAAAGGCGGGGTGAGGGGGAGGGGAGAGAAAAGGGAAAATCTTTCATAAGATATCACTGAGATTTCACACTTGATAGGCTAAAAATATTGAAGCTGTGTTGAAGATTTTGAGCAGTGAACCAAATTCACTTGATAGCTAAGAGTTTTATTCCAGTACTCTATCTACCCTCACAGCATGATCCATACTCATGCCGCCAAAATTATAAATGACATCATGTCACAGATCTTCAGAATCATTCTTGAATAGTCAACTCTTGCAATGTTAAACCTATAGTTGCCAAGAGCCTACAGAATTGTTTGGTTGGTAGATGATCATTTCAGTTCAATTTCACAAAAATATATTGAGTTCCTGTGTACTAGACATCATGGTCAGGAAGATAAGGACTCACATATCTTTACAATATAACGTAATATGTGCTATGTTAATAAGCCACTGTGACTTTTTGGTATTTATCAATAAAAATAGACTAAACCATTGCTTTCATAATTAGTTTACTTTGGTATTCCAAAGCCAAAGACTTTCCATTATGTCTAAGAACACTATCAGTAAGTCTTGTACAATCCTAAAACTTAAACTACTTCACGTCCCTTATTGTCACATCGCCAATTCAGCTCAGTGGAAGCCACCCCTCCTACCAAGAGGTTGAGTCTATTTCTCATCTTGAATGTAGACTGGCTTTGTGACTTGCATTGACAGCGAATGCAGCAGAAGGGATGCTACGTGAATTCTGAATCTTAGGGGAGATGCTATGTGAGTTTTAGGTTCAGGTCTCAATAAACCCATCAGCTTCTACTTTTTGCTCTCTTGGAACAATGCCTTGACCATATAAATAAGCAGGTCTAGGCTGCTGGAGAATGAATGGCAACATGAAAGGGAACCGAGGCACCGTAGATGATAGTTGGTACCAACTGCCAGACACATGAGTGAGGCTACCTTGGTTCTGCCAGCCCCACCAACTGTCCAGGTATCTGATTTCAGAGGAATTTCCCAACTAGCCCATAGAATCATGAAAAATAATAAATTATTGTCATTTTAAAATTTGGGGTAGTTTGTTACATAGCAATAGTTAACCGATACAGAAATCCATATTAGCAGCAGGCTCTGTGGTAATGAAGCCCCAAACATGTTATTGGCTTTGACATTTTTAGACTGGATAATTGTTGTAGGGGCTGTCCTACATTGTAGGATGTTTACCAGCCTTCCTGGCCTTTATCCACTAGACGCCAGTAGCACATGCATCTCCCCCCATTATAGCAACCAAAAATGTCTTCCGACATTGCTGGATGTCCCCTTGGAGGCAGAATCATGCCTTGTTGAAAACCACTGTCTTAGAGAAACACTGGTACTTGTGTACAAGTAGACATATACGAGGTAGTTCACAATAGCAAAGAACTAGGAAAAACTTATTTGCCCGCAAGAAAATAGCTCAATTAAGTTTATTATTAATTTGGAATACCATTCAATATTTTGAAATAATGAGAGAAATCTCTACTAACATAGATCTCCAAGATATATCATTGAACAACCACCACCACAAAAACAGACTGCAGAAAGTGAGATATGAAATCTTTTATGTTAATACAAACCACATAAAAGAATAGTTTCTAAAGGGTCTTCTATCTATCTATCTATCTATCTATCTATCTATCTATCTATCTATCAATCTATCTATCTATCACCTATCTATCTATCATCTATCATGCACAAAAAAAGAGTTTGGAAAGACACACACATGCATGTGCAGAGGATTACCCTGGTGGGAAGAGTAGGCAGGGGAGGAGAGGAGACAGGCATGGAGAATGGCAGTCAAGTGTTAAAATTATTTATAAAAAGACACATTCATTTATTGTGTAATGAAACAAATTATTTAAAAAGAATCATCCATTAAGCACAGAACTAACTAAAAATGGCTTCAAAAATAAGTTACTATTTATTGACATTTGAAGGGGAGAAGACAATAACATGGTGAAGAAGAGGTGTCACTGGGGAGATCCAGCTGGCTGACTGCCAAGAGTCTTACAGGACAGCATGAACTTGGTGAATTCACCACAGGGAAAGATTAAGTCCCAAATCTGGCAATTCTAGGCACTAATGTTTCTCAATACTCCTCAAGAGAATTAAATTCTCTGTGACAGAATGACACTCTTAAAATCTCATAAGACTCGTGTATAAGCTAGAATATCAATTAACTATAGTGGAATTTAGCCCTTTCCAGTAACCAGTATATTTGCACCAGGTACTATGCTAAAAACCTGAATACTATTCTTTTCTTCACAGTAGATATAGTGTTATTCTCCATTTTAAAGGTGAGGAAACTGAAGCCTAAATTAGGCATTTCTCCTAAGAACACACAATCTAACTCCAAACCTGTTGTCTTAATCACTATGTTATACTGGTATAATAAAAAACGTTTTGAACCTTTGTCTGAATCTGTTCTTTATTTTTAAATGGGCACCTATTTCATGTGGTTATTCTATTAAAAATAAACATATGTAAAGGGTTTAATTCCCTTCTCCGTTGACAAATAATTTTACCTATATTCTTCATGATTTAGAAAGATACCAAAAACTCCTGAATAGAGTAATGAAATGAAGTAAAAATACAATTACTTCAAATAATTTATTAGGCTTATTTTGAAAGTCCTTAGACATAAAATATGGAATACCAAGATATGTATTATTTCTTTCCGTGTGATTTTTTAAAAGGTGAATAGAGTATTTACTAATTCATTCACTCGTTCTAAAAATTCTTACTATTTTGTACCAAGTGACACCATGGCTAAGTCCTGGTTTTATGATATAATGAGTAAAACAACTTTAGTCTCTATACTCATAAAGCTTACCATCTGGTGGAGGAAGACAGGTATTACATTATCAAACAAATGCACAATTAAAAATTCTACAAAGAAAATGAACAGGGTGCAGTAATAAAGACAACTTACTTAGATATGTAAAATAACAGATTTTTTCAATATATAATTAATTAAAAAGTGAATGCAGTTCTCTCTTACCCTGTTCGTTGAGTTAAATTCTCCCATATCTAAATTAAAGTAGATTTGCCGGAAATCTTCATTAATAACTTTATAGCTCTAATATGTTAATAAATCACATAGCTTTTAAAAAATTATAGAGAAGCCAATAAGTGGTAATGACATCAGTGGCTTTTATCCACACATCAAAGTGCAGGGTGCTAAATCAATAAATACACAGACACTTGTTCACTGGCTATCCAATGAGTCTGTGGCTATGTTGTTGGACAATTATGTTCCGTAATCTTTAAATACATCACCAGTTATTTTGATGTGACCTGTATTGGTGACTTCGAGTGTCCCAACTGTGGCATACATGATCCTTTTCATATATGGGGGAATTTTTCTACTTAGCCAAAACCTAAAACTTTAATAAGTAACTATTTACCAACCCCTCACATATGCTTATATCCTACCCTCTTGCCTATACTGTTTATTTCCACCTGTGTCTACAAAAAGAACAGTACTAGATCTAAAGGAAGGAAAATGGATTGGAAAGTTATTTTTACCCTAAAAGGGCAAGCATATCAGTTTAGGCATCCTTAAGGTTTGCTTCTACTCAGTTTCACTTTTAATGGCAGAAGATATTTAGACTCATACTATACATTTCCTTTTATTAGATTTCTGCCACCTAAACATTTTATAATTCATATGTAGTCCCAATGAATATATTTTGTATTAATCTTTTTAAATGATACATTTCATCATTAAACGTTTGTTTTTACATCTGAGATTGGTCAAAGTAAACGGTTTGCAAGAAATCAACAGATTTCTCAAGAGCTATTTGTTTTTAAAAAGCATCTTTAATTTCAAGCAAGTTTTAATTTTAAAACACACCTTTTTTGATAGGTCACTTATGAGTTCATTTATTACTCAAGATGAATTATTAAGAAAAAAAGAAACGACTAAGTAATTTTTCAGGAAAAGAACTAAGAAACAGATCTACATAATTTCTACTCACCCCTCTGGCTTGCGCTTTAAATTGGAAGGAACTTTTTAAGCCCAGTATCATTTTTCAGTGAGAGTGTCAGAATCTATACCAGGTTGGCTTGAGGAAATAGGTAGCTGATAACTTATCTTCCTCTCTACCATTAAAACAGCCCCTTTGTAGGATATTTGAACCCTTGGCAATACCTCACAAGATCTCAGTTTCAGTACAGAAGTGGCTCCTTTCTCTGGGTGTTCAAGAAAGCACTGAATGGAGGATCTGTATGTCGGCCCTATCCATAAAGAACGGGCTGCAAAATAGCTAAAATAACCGGGATACCAATATTGACATCACAAAAGATGTAAGCGTTTCAAACATATACTTGGTAAAGACTTTAAGAGTCTCAGGTCATAGAGGCTCCGGACGTGCCAAGTGTTTTGTAGGAATAACAAACCTGCATAGACCAAAAAGGTGATGAGTGCTGCCAGCAGGTGGATACGAAGCTTGGTTCGGACCTCCTGGAAGTGCAGCAAAGCACTGTGGAAGATAAAGGAGCAGATGGCTTCTATGATGACGGCTTTGGGCAAATCGACTTGGATGGGATTTCTGCAAGCGAAGCCCCTCTCGCTGACGTGATACCTGGTCAGCCCCAGGCTCCACAGGGCGCCTATGCAGTACCTGCTGCACAGGGCACCTGTCAGCTGAGCCAACAGTCTCATCGCCCCTATTTCGGGGGTCATTCCCCCCAGCATCATCTGCATCATCACGCCGCACGGGTTGCTGGAGGTGCCCACCAGAGTCAGGCCATGCACCAACGAGAAGAAATAGATTAGCGTCAGCGCCCAGGTGGGGTGCGCGGGTTCCTGCTCACTCAGCAGTTGCAGCTCATGGGTGCAGCAGCAGAGCTGGAAGGTGGCCAGAAACTCCAAGACGAAGGCGTGGGCCACGGGCCTGTGCATCTGCTGCCGGAGGACTCCGCGGGCCAGCGCCACGGACAGCACGATCGACAGCATCAGCCCTAGCGAGGTGCAGGTGTCCTGCACCTCGGGCCAGAGCCCCCTCAGCGCAGACATGGCTAGCTCAGGGTCAGACTGGGCTGCCGGCTGGGCTCGGCAGGAGGCGGTCTATGGGCAGGAGTCCGAAGTCCGCAGCCCCGCCCCCTTCTCACGCCCCTCGGGGCGGGCCGACTCTAGAAGAGGCCCCAGGGGCGTCTCGCTGGAGGACTCCTCCCCTCCTCCCCGGCTCTACGCTGTGGTGTTGGGACTAGAGCCGGGGAGGAGAGGAGGGGAGGGGCGGCGCAGGGAGCTCCGCTAGGGCACTGGCGGAGGGGCCAACGGTCAGCTGTAACTTGACAGACGCACGCCTGGCTCCTGGAAGCCGGCGGGAGTGGGGCAGGGGCGCCGCGCGCCCGGAGGCCACTGCGCATGCGTATGGCAGCCCGCCCGCCCTTGCTTGCGGCTTCACCTCTACCCCAGGACTGGGGCCGGGACCGCACCAGGTGCATGTTCCCGCAGGCGGAGAGGGAAGGTGAGCTACCACTGCGCTTTGACCATTGCTTTGAAGTGAAGAAGCTGGGGTTTTGCTTATCCCCTCCTCAAACTGTAAAACCGTCAAACTGGAAAGACCCCTAAAGATCATCGTGGCCAGCCACCCCGTTTTTATTAATGGGGCAGAAGACGGGGGAGGTGACGGAGGTGCAGTGCAGAGACCCGGGGTGGTTTAACGAGAATAGATATCGGAGAAGAGCAAACCAGGGTTTGACCTGTGTGAAGAGGGGCACGCAGCTGGGTCTCTATAAAGAGTTTTTTTCATCTACTTCATAGAGTTGTGGGTCATACTTATGACCCACTGCATTGGTTTGTTTTAAAAAATGAGATAACTGTGGATGAAAAAGTGGCCACATACTAAACCTAATAAGCAAACTAAGAGACTGAAATTAACCACAAAGCGTGGTCTGAGCATAAAAATTCCTAACTAAAAGCAGGTCACGGTGATTAGGCACATATTAGGCCTATAGCTTTCTTGACAAAGGTCAGCCTTTACTTTAAGCCTATTGTCTTTTTGCATCTACGATATCATGCCCTTAGAATGTCAGAGTAATCTTTTTTCCAGACCCCCTCAGGGCATAGCCCATTGCACCAGAGCAGAGCTCCAGGTTCCAGAACACATCATTGTTATTGTGTTTCCCTCAGACCATCTCTATGTGACATAAGCGTTAATTATTAACCATCCTGTGCTCACCAATGTAAAAGAAGTATGTGTGTCTCTTACTTTTTAACTAATCCCAGAGATTTCCCTGCTTTGCTGTCTCTCACTCCCAATCACCGATGGATTTCATGTAACCTTCCTTACATCTCCTTTGATTCTAATGTTTAAAATAAGCTGCAAAACTGCTATTCTCCAGAGCATTTTCTTAATCTGTTGAGATTTTTGCTTCTCAGCAATTGTCATCAGTTTACCTCAAATAAACTCATTAAAATTTTCTACAGGTTTGGATGTTTCTTACATTGACAAAACCACATAGCACAGAGTCTAGCACATAGAGTCTAGCACATAGGAAATGTTCAATGAATGTTAGCTTAAAGTTGAAAGAGCAGGTCTGATGATGCCTAAGTCCAGTTTCACTTTTGTGAGATGAGGAGTTCTGGAAATGTGGTTGCACAACTATATGAATGTACTTAATACCACTAAAACTGTATACTGAAAAATGGTTAAGATGGTGAATTTTATGTTATGTATATTTTACTACAATTTAAACAAAAAAAATTGTTTGAAGAGATGGGCTATAAAGCTAAACAAAGACATGGCTAAGTGAAAGAATCAAGTCTTAAAGACTACAAACTATATGATTCTATTTATAGGAAAAGGCGATACTATAGGGGCAGAGAATAGATCCCTAGGGGGTAATGGGAGACAAGAGTTGAATAGTTGACTAGATTAAACACAGAGGATACTTTATGGTGGTGAAACCATTTTGCACAATACTGTAGTAGTGGGTACATACATGTTCAAACCCGTAGAACCTTAATGTAAGCAAATTTTAAAAATCATTTAGGATCCTAAAATGGAATAGATAAGCCAATTATATTATAAATATATGAAATAACCTCATTGAAGAGGATGGGCAAAAAAAGATGCTGAACTAAGTGACTTTGAAAATGAGTTGGATCTGTATAACTACATGCAAAAGGAACTATACATCAGCACTGTATTCTAGTTGAAAACTTATTCATCGGAGAAAAGGCTAGAATGATCCATGTGATAATGAATTAGAATTGGAGATATCACTATGATCCATGTTTAGTTTAGTATAGATACAGTTATATACAGAAATATTTATAGATGTGTATGTATGTATGTGTGTGTATATATATATTAGTATACACATATTTCCTTACTCTGTCACCTGGGAGGGCCTAGAAGGTAGCATACCCTCATAGCAATGAGCACACCTAGTGCCCAGATCTTGGTTTCTAATGCCATTCTTCAATAAAAGGAACCAGGGCTCCTTGGAGAAATGGCTGATTCAAGGACCCAGACAGGAAATATACAAGGTGAGTCTGGAGCATCTTGTAGTGCTAGAAAGTAAGAAGAGACACAGCCAACTGAAAGAGCTGGCCAAAGCTAGACAATTTGAGCAACAAAATAAATAGTATTGGGTTATAACTCAAAGTATAAATATCCATGAAGGCAAAATACATAAATAATAGAATATAAATACATGAATAATAGAATATTTCTATACATAAATAATAGAATAAATAAATAAATGAGATAGAATATAAAATTCTGTGCAAAAGAATTTTGAATAATTTATGTAGATACTCTGCCTACAAGGAGGCTGAGCATAGCTCCTCACTTGTTAATTGTGATTTGTGTATATTGACTTCCTTCCAACTAGAATGGTATGGAAGGGGTAGGTGCAGGAAAGAGTAATTTTGCGGTGGAGAAACCTGACAAACATTACCTCAGCCAGATGATCAAGTTTAACATCAACAGCAGTGTCATGTTGATAGTGTGTACCCTTGATATGATGTAATGAAAATGGCACTTCTGTGGTCTTCCTTCCCAAAACACATAACCCCAATCTAATTATGAGAAAATCAGACAAATCCCAATTGAGGATGTTCTACCAAATACCTGAGCAGTACTCCTAAAAATTGTCAAGATAATAAAAAATCAGGGAAGTCTGAGAAACTATCATAGCCAGAAGGAGCCTAAGGAGATATGATGACTAAAACTTAACGACATTAGGTAAAACTTATAGAAATCAATAAAATATGGACTTTAGTTAGTAATAACATTAACATCAATTCATTAATTATGACAAATGTTCTATACTAATGTCAGATGTTAATAATATAAGAGAAACAATAATGGAAAACTGGGTGGGAATATATAGGAACTCTGTACCATATTTGCAATTTTTCTGTAAGCATAACTTTGTTTTGTAATTATAACTTAAAAAGTTTATTAAAATAATAA
>NW_006494614.1:48417151-48454251 GCF_000325575.1 Pteropus alecto | reverse complement strand
TTTTTTTAGTATAATTGGAACATCAGGTGGTTCAAACAAAACTTGAATTGGCACTGGAGATTTTGGCAATGATGAGATGGTGAAGACCGCAGCACTGTTTAAGAAGAAGTCTCAGCATAGGACCTCAGTAGCTTTGGGGAAGGAACCTGTGGACACCAACAAATGCAGAGTGCTTTGAGCAGGTACCAGAGGCCTATCTGCTTTTTTAGTATAATTGGAACATCAGGTGGTTCAAACAAAACTTGAATTGGCACTGGAGATTTTGGCAATGATGAGATGGTGAAGACCGCAGCACTGTTTAAGAAGAAGTCTCAGCATAGGACCTCAGTAGCTTTGGGGAAGGAACCTGTGGACACCAACAAATGCAGAGTGCTTTGAGCAGGTACCAGAGGCCTATCTGCTCTTTCTGCCTCAACAGAAACTGATCTCTGCTCAGTTTCTGCGAGAGTTAGAGCAGGCTGGAAAAAAACAGCGGTGAAGGCAACTGCTCTGCTGGCGCACTTGGGCCTTCACAAAACAATGTGGGAGAAAATAAGGAAGCTTGGCTTTCTGTAGAATGAGAGGAAGCAGAGCCAACGAGTTTCTGTTTTGTAACTACTGTTGTAGCCCCTTGGGTTGTATGCATATTAAGATAGGAGAATATTGTGCTGTCATCCCTGAAACTATGGTTTTTAATCTTTTTTTGAGGGGAGTCAGACCTCTTGAATTTGATCAAGGTCGTGGACCCTTGTTTCAGAAAACAAACATACCCCAAAAAGCTTGCCAATAATTTGTGAAAGATGCTGTTGCCTGAAAAATAGGATCAACAAAATAAGGAGATTATTGCTAATGTATCTATAAATCCCTTTAAAATCTGTTAAATATAAAATGTAAAATATAAGATACACACACACACACACACGTGCGCACACACACCAAATGTAATGACCTGAGTCCGAGTGTATTTTTTAAATAAAAGTTAAAACTAAGTACAGAAATCCCTTTTATTATACCTAATCTATTAGAAATACAAACCTCAACCAACTGGTTTTTCAACTTCCTTTTGTCTCTAATGATGGGACTGGTAGTTTGAACATAGGCTTAAATTTCTAGTTTTGAATTTAACTGGACAAATCAGATTCTTGACAGGATTATCAACTCTCTGGATCCTAGTTATGGGAACTGCCTCTTTCTGAATTTCACTCCACCTAACTTCCTATTCACTGTTCCCTCCCTGATGCTCAACTAGCTATTTCATCTTTACTCAACTTCTCTTACAGTGTGTATTATGACTGGCTCTTCTTCTATGTTAAAAGTGAGATTTGTGTTTTTTTAGGAGGATTAATTCTTCCCTTATCTCGAGATGGTGAACAGAATTTAACTGTCAAAGCATACCCTAACCCCAGAACAAGGCTCGTTCAATGAAGATTATGGACTAATTAATAGGCTCTTATCACCATGCAGTCTTCATTCATTCCACAAGTATTTATTGAGAATCAGTTAGGTGCCAGCCCATGTGCTAGGCACTGTAATGCAGCAACGAATAAATACTGTCCCTTTACTCTTGGTGCTTAGGCTATTGAAAAAGGATAATATTAAACAATGATTATGCATATTAAGATAGGGGATTATCTTACTGTCATCCCTAAAACTAAGGTTTTTAATCTTTTTTGGGGGAGAGTCATAGACCTCTTGAATTTGATCAATGTCTTGATCAAACATACTCCCCAAAGCTTGCCAATAATTTCAAGTTGTTCACAGATCCTTTGAATCCTTTCCATGAACTCTTGAGTTTAGAATTCCTACCCTAAATGGTAAATGACAAAGTCAGATGAAACCAGAAGAAGCGGAAATTCTAAGATATTTGGAGGGGAAGATAGAATTAAATGCTGAGTAGTAGCAGCAGCAAGAATAAGAAATAAGTTTCTATAGCTTTATCTTATGTATGTTATCACCAGCTAACATGCATAATAATGTTTCCAGGAATCATCCACTACTGAGGACCCAATGCCCCACCAAGCGAACCTTGCCCTCCCACAGAAGAACACTTCGCGAAGCTACCAACTCACTCACCTTTGCTCTGACGCAGTACTATTATGATGTGCAGTAAGAAGGTGCTATAAATTAAAACTAAACAAGATAAAGGGGATGGAAAGTTACTGGGGTTTTGTGTTTGTGCTATTTTATATAGTTGTATAGAATGTCAAGGAAGCTTTTTCTGATAAGGTGAGAATTGAGTGGAAATCTGTAGAAGTAGGGGAGCAAACCATATGGATGTCTGGGAGAGCCTTTTGGGCCAAGGGAACAGCAAAAGGGAGGCCAGTGGGCGGAGCAGAATGAATAGGTGGGAGAATGGTGGGAAAGAAGTCAGAGGGGAAGCTGAAGCTTGTATGTCGGGTCTTCCAGGATTGGGATGGAAGGGTCAGGGATAAGGAGTAAGTAGAATCTGAGGGTACCAGACTGTGACAGGATCATAGAAGGCTTTTAGTAATGGGAGAAATGCTCAGGGAAACCCAGTGAGAGGTATTTTGCATTGTGATATCCATGACAACACAAGTGCTGAAGCGGGGGGACAGTTAGACATAATTAGATAATACAGAGAGCTTACCAAGCCTCACCTTACCAAGGTAAGGGTTCATGGTATAACTATGGAACCCCTCTGTGTATGTGAAGGGGTGGGCTAGGGTGGAGCCAAGAAACTGAAAGAATAATGGAGAAAATACCAAGGAAGGTGAATAGAAAACAGAAGGCTGAATAGGCTTAAGTGAGAAGAGCTTGGAAATCGAAGAAAGGGAGAAGGATCAGGATAGGGGAAGGGAGTGAGAAACTGTTTGTCAAATGGCCACAATTTGCCCAGATCTTTACATCTGTATTTTAATGTGGTTTTAAAGCAATACTAAGAGGTGGGTATTAATTGTCCCCATTTTAGAGATAAGAAATTTGCAAACCCAGAAAAATTAAGTAACTTGACAGAGGTGATAAACTACCACTAGGAATAGTAGGAGAGGGCAACTTCATTATTTTATGTTCAGTTCTTACCTATTTTCTCATGTTGCTGTATCAGTTCATTCCTGATATTATATTTGCAGAAACAAAATTATGTTACAGGTAGGAAGACAACAACAGAAAGATGGCAAAGCGGCAGGCTGAGTAGAATTTTGTCCACTGGGTTCTCACTGTTGGATTACCCACCTGGCCTTACAAAAAATGCCACAAGATGGCAGCATCTTATTCATTAAGGGAGCGGGGGAGGCAATCATGCTCCAAGGTTTTAGTACAGAAAAATTGAAGAAAAAGTAATGTACATTATAATCCATATTTAGAAACTGACCCGTATTAACCAGAAATATTTGTTGAGAAATAGAGTAAAGGCCTCTAAGTTCACAGAAATACATCCATCTGCAGGCATTTTGATCTTGACATTTATAAGCATTCCCAGTGCTGTATGGGAGTCATGTAACATGGTAGAATGTAGTGGTTAAGTTTCCACTTGGACATCAGAGAGATCTGTGTTAAAATTCTAGCTCTGACACTTAACTATATGGTATTGGGCAAATGAAAATCTATCTAAATTCATTTCTTCATCTGTAAAATTTCTACCCCTTAGGTTTATTTTGAATATTACATAGCACATAATTAGCTCTTGGTGAAGTGCCTGACACCACTCAATAAAAAGTAGTCATTATGTAATAATTATCTGTTATTGTTTTTTCTTTATCTTCATAATGTTAGAACTATACAAGACCCTTAGAAATTATCTAGTCTGATGGTTCTCAACCTTAGATGCACTTTGGAATCACCTGGGGAGCTTTAAAAAATCTGCTGTCTGTAAGTTTGAGGCATCACATTTCTAGGTTTCAAAATATATTACAAAGCTATAGTAATTAAAAGAGTATTGTCCTAGCATAAAGACAGACATATAGACCAATAGAACAGAATAGAGAGCCCAGAAGTAAACCCATGCATATAGTGTCAACTGATCTTCGATATGGGTGCCAGGAATATACAGATGTGGAAAGGACAGTCTCTTCAACAAACAGTATTGGGAAAATTAAACGGCTATACACGAAAGAATGAAATCGGACTGTTATCTTACACCATGCACAAGAGTAAACTAAAAATGACTGAAAGACTTAAATGTAAGACTTGAAACTGTAAAACTTCTAGAAGAGAACATGACAGTGAGCTTCTTGACATTTGCTTGGCAGTGATTTCTTGGATATGACTCCGAAAGCACAGACCACAAAAGCAAAAATAGATAAGTGGGACTACATCAAATTAAAAAACTTCTGCACTATAAAACAATCAAAAGAGTGACAAGGCACTATGGAATGGGTAAAAATATGTATAAACTGTTTTCTGATAAGGGGTTAATATCCAAAATACACATGTTCATAGCAAAAAAGTAAATAAGTAAAATAAAATAACATGATTAAAAAATGGGCAAAGGACCTGAAAGACATTTCTCCAAAGAAGATATACATATGGCCACTAGGTGCATAAAAAGGGATCATCAGGGAAATACAAACGAAAACCACAAAAGATATCACCTTAACACCTGTTAGGATAGCTATTATAAAAACAAACAAACAAAAGATAAGTGTTGGTGAGGATGCTGAGAAATTGGAACCCTTGTGCACCATTGGTAGAAATGTAAAATGATTCAGCTGCTGTGGAAAACAGTGTGGAGGTTCCTCAAAAAATTAAAAATGGAACTACCATATGATCCAAAAATTCTACTTCTGAGTATTTATCCAAAAGAATTGAAATCAAGTTCTCAAAGAGATATCTGCATTCCTATGTTCACTGAAGCATTATTATTATTATTATTTTATTATTTATGCCTATAGCACCTGGTCTTCCTAGGTCTCCCATCCAAGTACTAACCAGGCCTGACCCTGCTTAGCTTCCGAGATTAGACATTAGGCTTGTTCAGGGTTTCATGGCTGTAGATCATGGGCCTTGGCTTCACTGGGGCACAAACCCAGGACCTTCTGCGTGTAAAGCAGACGTGCTAACCGCTATACTATGGAACCACATCCCAACTGCAGCATTATTAACAATAGCCAAGATATGGAGACAACCCAAATGTCCATCAATAAATGCATTAAAAGAAAATGAGGTATATATGTACGATGGAATGTTATTCAGCCTCTTACGAAAGAAGGAAATCCTACCATTTGTGACAACATGGATGAACCTGAAGGACGTTATGTTAAGTAACATAAGCTGGTCTCAGAAGGGCAAATACTATATGATTCCCCTTATATGAGGTATTTAAAATAGTCAGTCATAGAATCAGAGAATAGAATAGTGGTTGCCAGGGGCTAGGAGAAGGGGTAAATGAGGAGCCGTTGTTCAATTGGTGTAAAGTTTCAGTTATGCAAGATGAATTAAGTTTATCTGTTGAACAATGTAGTGCCCATAATTAACAGGGTGGTATTGCGCATTTAAAATGTTAAATGGGCAGATCTCATATTAAGTATTCTAAACACACACACACAAAATGGGACACAAGGAAACTTTTGGAGGTGGTGGACATGTTTAGTAACTTGATTGTGGTGATAATATAATGAGTATATGCATATATCCAAACTCATCAAATTGTATACATTAAGTATATGCCTTTGTTTTAAAAGAAAGTCTGCTCTCTGGAGTCCCACCCCCAGAGTTCTGGAGTACTGCATGGTCATTAGAATTTTTAAAAGCTCTCTAGATGATTCCATTATGCAGCCATGGTAGAGAAATACTTCTCTGGACCAACATCCTCACTGTACAGATACAAAAGAGAGGCCAGAGAAAGTAGGAATGATTTGTCTGTTAACATGAGATCACGAACTCAAACTGGGGTTTCCTGATTCCTAGTCCTGGATTCTCTCTAGCACACAACACTGCCTCAGGCTCACTTCCTATGCTTCCACACAAACACTCTGCCCCAGTCAAATTGTCTCATGTTATATTCCACGAACACCAGGGCCACCCCTGTGTCAACTCCACAGCAATACAAGCTGCCATTGGAGTGTTGATCATGTGCCAAACACTGAGCAAGCCAAGTTATATGTGTTATCTCTAATCCATACAAGCTTTCAAGAAAGGCATGAGTATTCCCAATGTAAGAGGAGGAAGCTGCTGTTCAGAGACAACTGGTGAAGAAGAGAAGCCAGAATTTGACGCAGATCTGTTATACTTCAAAGCCCAGGCTCTTTCACCACAGTCACTGCCCTGTTCCTACCCCACCTTAGCTTCTGGGGTTATTCATCAAGAACCAGCTCTAGGGTTGCTCCCTCCCTAAAAGTCCTTCCACTCCAGACCAGGGATCTGTTTATTTACTAAATGTTTATGGCACCGATCACATACATTAGCCACTTGGCAGGGTCTGCCACACATGCTAATTTATTTTGTCACGTACATGACCTGTTCTCCGTGAGTCTGGGAAAGAGAGAGACCTTCCTCCGTGTTTCTGTCCTGGTCCTGTAGCTGTATCTAGATATGCTGATATTGCAAGAGCATAATACTTAGTCTTTTGTGAGACTCTTCCCCTAGGAATATCTGGAGAAGGGGAACACTTGTTAGTCTCAAGTGGAGTTGAAAATTTGAACTGAGAGAGAATGGAGCTTTCCTAGGGCTGAGAGTTGTAGTATATTTACAAGTAAGCCTCTAGGGGTCAGTAGAAAGCCAAGTTTTGAGAGTGTGAGGCTCAAGTGAAATCAAAATCTCTGGCTGGAAAGAGTTTTTCTCATTTTAACCATCAATCTACCTAAAGCTAGAATTCTGTCTCCAGCATAACAATAACCATAGCAACATTCCTCCCATCTCAGAGGCCAGTGATGAGGAGTCGACGGTTTCTGTGGCAGCCTCTTCCATATTTGGGCCGCTTTATTAGAATGCGGTTCTTGATTTTATATGAAACCGCCTCCTTGTAGCTTCTGCCTAATTCTACAAGGAGATTAAGTGGAAACAGCCCTTGTACTGCATCTGGGTCTAGGCATGTGAGAGGCCTGTTCTGTATGAGTAGGCCTTCCATAGAAGATTGATTACTCTAGGATGTTGCTGGCACCAGTGGTAGCTCCACTCCTCTGGACTGTCCTGCCCATCAGCTTCTTCCTTCTGGCCTAAGCGTTACCACTCTCAAGCATCGTGGAAGGAGGGAAGTGAGCAACACACCTCTGGCAGAGTGCTGTCATCTCATACTCAGGGATGAAGAGGGTGACTCTTTCCAGCAGAGTACAGAGACCTGAAAAGTATGTGTCTTGCTCAGAGAAGCCTCCTTTTCACTTCTGTTCTTCCCAAGGGCTCCTCTCTAATAGCCCAGTCCTTGCTTAGCCAAACCTACTTTCTCTGCTCAAAAATAAAGAGAGACTACTACTGTATTTTCTGGTCTCAATTATATTATTTAGAAATATATGGAATAAAATTATTTCCATTCTATTCATATCCATGTGTGTATATTTTTTTCAATTGTAAATCCTTAATAAATGCAGGCTGTTATTATAATTCCAAAGTTTTATGTTTTGATTTTTTTCAAAAAACATGATTTAAGGATCACTAGGGTATGGAATGAAAAAGCAAGTCCCTTAGTTGGTATATAAACCCAGCTGATGGTTCACCCTTTACATTACATGATGGCTTTGCAGCTATATACTCAGCATTATGTATGCATTTTATGGAGAAAATATATGATATGGTGATATATGACTAGTGGTTCTCAAAGTTTTTGGATAATATCCCTCTAAACTGTCAAGATCTGTCATTCTACAATTATACTTACTTATTTCTTGCCTCTGTCTTTAGTTTTATTTTACTCTTATAATCTGCCTATCCTTCCCCCATAGCCAACTGATAAAATTTTAACAAATGTATTGCCTCTCTCAATGAAGTTTTTCCTGATTATTTTCCATTAACATATCTTTTCCTGCTTTGATCTTTAGAATTTTATCATAATTTTTTTGGATACAAATAAATTTGTACTTTAAAAATTTTATATGACCTTGTATAATAATGATCTGTGTATTTTATTGTATTTCTGCCTCTGAGATTATATCTTCTCCAGGGTACATCTAGGTCTTATTTGTCTGAGAAGCCTCCCTGCTCATAACTGCCCTACTCCCACAAAGCCCAGAACATGGCCCTCCTCATTTCAGGGGCTGAGAGATATTTGTTGAGTTGAATGAGGTTAAAGGCTGGTTCTGCTGTAGCAAAAAGACATCTTGTGGACTACAGTTTTTGCTGAATGTTACTAGTACTTTTGATAGTCAACTCTAAATAAAACCAGATTGCTATGTTCTTTGGATAATCTGACTTGGGGAAATACCTGAGCCCAACAGCTGCTCTAACATTAATATTTAATATCCTTTTTATCTTCTAATTTGACAGTTTTTTTCTTGGTCCAGTTCTACCTTTCTCAAATCTAATTGCTAATCATGCTGTTATAGTGTCCTCCTTTTTATTCCCTTTCTCATTATGTTGTGTTGAAATCTCAGAAAAAAATAGAACACATGTTGTAAAGATCCTATTGGCTCAATTGTCCAAATGGAGAATTGATTTAAATAGTCTTTCTCCTATTCAGTTTACCAATTTAGTAACTGTGTCTTAGCCCAAATTCTCTAGATTATAGAGCCTGGGGTCAAGATTAAAGTGCTGATCCTTTTTTCGTGTATGTGGTGGGGAGGTACAAGCTTGGGAAGGTAAAAGTGAATAAAAAGGCAAGTCAAGCAATACAGTATGATGTGTTGCCGTGCTGACCTGCTTCCAACAAGCCATGTTGAGAAACAGAAGGTGATTTAGCAGGGTTCTTTGTCATGGCCGCAGGGAGGAATCACAACCTTGAAATAGTCTGTGGAAGGGGAAAATGAAAAAAAAATGCATCTGTTTACCTCACTTGTCTCCCATTTCCCATTTGTCAAGGTTTACTCTACAAGAAGATAACTCTCCTGTACTTCTACTGTGCAACTTCCATGGTGCATCATCTGGTCCATTGACACCAGCTCCAGAAGTAAGATTTTATGCCCTGTGGTATGGCATTTCATGCTATCTCATTGTGGAGGTGAAAACCCATGCAGACGGGAGGGTGTGCAGATCATACATATCTGGGGCTTCGGTTCTGTCTCCAGGTAACTCAGCAGAGTGAGCAGCAGTCCAGGAAGTGAGTGGTGCTTTTGGAGAAAAGGAAGCAGTCGAGGGGGGAGTAAGGTTGTGTGCCATACACAGCACAATCAGATATCACCCTCATCTTTCTACTGCAGTTGCTTGGTGGAGATTCTCAGTGAGAGCTTGACAAATCCAGAAGATGCTTTCTAGCCTTTATCTTGCTGACAGTGTTGCTCCATTTAATACTATTGATCATTCTCTCCCTGAAACTCTATCTTCCTCTTTTTTTTTCCTGATTAACAGAATGACTTCTGTCCCTGCTTCTCTGGCTGTGTCTTCTTAGGGTCATCTCTCTTCAACCATCTCTTAAAATTAGATATTCTTTGTGGTTCCATTTTTAGTTTTCTTGGATTGTCACTCTCCACACTTAGCTGTCTTCTGTGCACTGATAATTACCAAATCAGTATCTGCAACCCAAATTTTTCTGCTCCAGATGCATGTGTATGATGGCTTACCTGTCTCTACCTGGATGTCAAACTCAGGATGTCAGACTTATTTCTAAAAGTGAGCTCATCTTCTGTCCTCTCTTCCAATTCCCACTGAACCTGCTTTTCTTCCTGTAGCCCTGTCTTGGTAAATGTCACCAAACCAAGCACCCAGCAGTTCTTTCTTTCCTTCAGATTTCATATCCAGTGAGTCGCTCTTGATCTTTCCTCCTAAATATCTCTTAGATCAGACCTCTCCTCTGTTTCCACTGACATTGTTTCACTTCAAAACTGTAATTGCTTCCTAAATATTCTTTCTGCTTTTGAGCTTGCCTTTTTTCAATCCATTTTCCAAACTAAACCTGCGACTTTAATTTTAAAAGGCAAATTACCACGACCAAATAAGGTTTACTTATGGATATAAGAAAAATTCAGTGTTAAAAGAGCCTATTTATATAATTTATGTCATCAGTGTAGCAAAGGAGAAAAATAATATGATCATTTTAATAAAATACTAAAATGTTTTGATAAAAATAATATATGTTTTTGCTTTAAGAAAATCTTAATTAACATGTTAATATCTTAAGGAATATTGATGTCATATCAATAGCCAATATTATACTTAGCAATAAAACGTTAGAAGCATTTCCAGTAAAGTTAAAAATTTGACTGCCATTACCGATTATTTAACATTTTTCCAGAAGTTCTAATCAGAAAGGATTGAAATACACTCCTGCTGTGCTCCGCTCCTTCCTTATATCCTTAATAATCCTTAGTATATAACATGGCACTATCTATAATAATAAAGAATTGGGAACAACCTGTGTCCAAAAATAGGGGATACATGCAGCCATTTCAAAAGCGGTAGAAGAATATTTAGGAACAAAAAATATTCAAGGAAAGATATTTAAAATAACAAAGCAATAATGGAAATGCAGCCAGTAGATGGAAAGAAATTGTTAGTTTGACAACCTGGCACTGGAGTTCTGATAGGAAGGGACTGTTTTGATTTGGTAGAATCTCTTTGTAGTTTGGAGCGAAGCAAAAGGAGCGCCAAATTGTCTGGTGTAAAAGGGAATGGGAATTGGGAGTGAGTGCTTTGGAGTCGCAGCTAGAGGAGATTGAATTTGGAAAATGAAGATGATGGGGAGGGAAGGAAGGAGGGAGAGAAGCTGGGTTGCAGGAGCTGCTGTTGTGCCACACAGAGAAAGGGCCAATGAGAGTTTTCCAGTGATGAGAATGACCATGGGACTCTTAAAGGAACTTCTCTCTATTCTTAGTTTCAAGCTATTCTCCCAGTTGTCTTTGTGGGTTTTTTTTCCATATAAGTCATCCTCTCTTGTCCCAAATCTTGCCTAAAAGTTTGCTAACACATTACTTCATTTAGGTTATATTTTGAGTAGAGAAGGAATTGAGGAAGCTTGGAAGGGACAATGTACCCAGGAAGTGAAATGAGGGGTGAAGGTCTAGGCAGAAAATTAGAAATAAAGGTGGTCAAAAGCAACACACCCCCACCCCATCCCCACCTCTAAAAAAAATCCCCAGAACTCTCAGAGATATTGGTGGGGACTTGGGTTTCAAGCCATTTATACGATAGGAGTTTGAGCAGGATTCTTTTATATCTCAAAAGTTGGAGAGACTCCAGAAGGTTGGAGGACCCTATAAAGTACATATAGGATAGGGGTAGGAAAACAGAGAAAACAGTTCAGAAGGATACACAGCATCTAAAAGCTATTGATGATACTACGATTATGAGCAATATTTATTTTCCTCTTTTGCTCATCTGTATTTTGTTTCTTCTAGAGTGAATCCATATTATGTAATTTTCAAAAAGAAAAATGTCCTGAGAGAATAGGTAATCCATAGGCAGAAAGCTGATTGGTGGTTGCCAGGGACTGAGGGAGGGGGCACTGAGGAGTGACTGCTTATTGGACTTGGGTTTCCTTTGGAATGATGAAAAATGTTTTAGAATTAGATAGAGGTAGCGATTGTCCAACATTGTGAATGTACCAAATGCCTCTGAGTTGTCCATATTAAAATGATTTGTTTTATGTTATGTGAATTTCACCTCAACAGAGAAAAAACAAAAAAAACCTACTGAGGAAAAAATATGCAGCGTAAATTAGATTCTGTCCTCCTACTACTTAAAATCCTTCAGGGACATCCTAACTCTTTAGCATGGCAAACAAGGCTCTTCGTGGCCTGCTCCTGCCGCTGCTCCATCACAGTCACCCCTCCCTACAAACCTTACTCTCCAGCCATACAAAGCCATGTGCAGTGCTGTGAAAGGGCCTATTCTTCCCTGCCTCCATGCCTTTGTATGGGTTTTCTTTCCCTGGAATGCCCTCCCCCTACTTACTTTCCACTCATCCTTCGAAACAGCTAAACATCTCCTTTGCATAGCTTACCTTGATTCCACCGTTTGGGGGTGTCTCTTCCCTGTACCCCAAGAACCTTCTAGACATTTCTCTATTTTATCAGATTGTGATCGTGTACTCTTACAGGACAGGGCCTGAACCTTCCCTCTCTTTAGCCTCAGAAACTGGCCCAGGACAGAAGCCACAGTGAATGTGGAATGAGTAAGAACAGACTTAGAATCATGGGAAATAACAACCGTTTCTAATATGAAGGGAAGGTATCCTGGACATGAAATTGAAAATGATTTAGAGGTGTTTAACTGGCATTTATCATAGAGGAATGGGAGAGCTTTTCTTTTTCTTTTTACTTTTTGTGGATTATTTAGGAATTGAAGCATAGATAAAAATTCCAGATAACAGGTTAATAAAAATGTCAATCTGAGTAGGAAAATGGTCCCAAATTGGGGCTCAAGAGGATTGCAGAATACTGATGGTCTTAGGAAAATAAGGCTTAAAGCTCAATTACTTTTGTTAAAAAAATCTTGATGGGTAATAGGTAAAGGAAGATTTATTTTGTTTGGTACCTCGCCCTGAAACTAAGATATAGTATTGCTATCTTAGGATGGTGTTGAAAAATACCTGTCTTGCAGGATTTTAAATGAATCTAAGCTCGTAATGAAATAATGGATCTAGGCAAAAGTCATCAATGGCTGCCAAAACTATTAAGGAAAAGGTTGATGTAGAACTTTAGAATGGATGTATCAGGCTGGCAACCCCTGAACCTATTGTTTGATCCTAGCATTATTAAAAGTGGCAGAGCCAGACATTAATTGCCTCCTGACAAGATGCAGTAGAAAGTACACATTACCATTTAAGAAGTTGTCATGCCAAAAGAATTGAACTTGAATTTAACAAGTCTCTAACTACCAGATTACGAGAAAAATAAAGGACAGAGAAGCATGTTAAATGATGTGATATGGGTATAAGAAATTAGATCAAGAAGATGGGAAATTCTAAAAGATAAATGACTCAATTCCTTTAATAAATAAGTCATATGAGGAAAAATGGAGGGAGAAATTAGAGATTGAAGGAGACTTAAAGATTCAAGAGATGAATTTGAAGAAACAAAAGATTTTTTAGACAATCTGGATAAATTTATATGGATTAGATATTGATAATGTTAAGGAATTATTATTAATTTTATTATGTGCGATAATAGTATTTGTTATACCATTATGTTTTTAAAGAAGTCATTATTTTTAGAGATTGAAATGTTTATGGTGAAATATGATATCTTGAGTTTGCATTAAAATGCTTCTTAAAAAGTGTATGATGCAGAATATTAATAATCATTGACTCTGGATGATAATGAGCACATGGATATATTATACTATTCCTTCTCCTTTAGTGTATGTTTGAAAATTTGCATAATAAAAAGTTTTAAAGAATAAACCTAATATTCAGTAGCCTTGTGCCAGTGTCAATAAATCCATCTGTGAGCCAGGACTATGTTATAGGAGATGGCATTTTTGGACCAATGGGAAGATCTTGGGCCTTAGAAAGGCCTGAGTTTGAATCCCAGCTCTGCTACTTACTAGCCTGGTTACTTTGGGCAAGTAACTTCTCAGAATCTGTTTTCTCATCTGTACACAGGGATGATATTACCTACTTCAGAAGGTTGGAAGAAAAAGGGAGATAATATACAAAGTGTCCATTACATGCCCAGCATAGAATAAATACTCTATAAATGTTAACTACCTTATCCTAATCTAGTTATTTATTTCCTTTATGTTTTAAGTAAATTTAAATAATACAAAAGTTTATGAAGTAAAAAATGAAATTTCCTCACTCTCCAGAGGAAGGAACCACTGCTAACAGTTTGACGTTGTGAATAGAACAAAATAATCAGTTTTTCTGACTCTGTTTTGCTCAAGCCTGCCCAGTTCCAAAACATGTCGGTTAGTGACTTTTGCTTAGTCCTGCACATAGATATACTAATCATTAGAGGAATCTGACCTGTAGCTTAGGAATTACTGAAATAACTTTCCTGCTCAAAACTACCTCCCCAAGGAGATAAGGAAGGTATGTACAAAACTAATGATTGTTTATCAAATGATTGGTAGGAACCTTGTGACTGAGACTATGGCAACTGGAATTTGTTGACCAAAAGCAAAAAAATTTCACCATCCCCCTTGGACCCTTGCTGATGTCCAGATGTCTGCAGTCCTCAATTGCCTCCTGACCTCAAACCCTTGCCATTCCCCGCTTCCCCTGACATAAAAGAAGCCTGAGTTCTGTACTTTCTTAAGATGGTTCTTTAGGATGCTAGTCAGCCTTCTTCTCAACTTGCTGGCTTAATAAAGTTGCTTTCCTTGCCCCACCTCCGTGTCACTCCCCTTATTGGCTGTTGTGCAGCAAGCAGTTCGAGCTTTTACTCAAATACAGTGTTGCTCTCTCTCCAGACTTTTCTTTATATCTATGAACAGGTAGATGTAACCAGAACATAAAGCGTGGTGTTTTTTTTTTTCCAACAAAAGTAGGATCATATATTATATATTGTTTTGCAATTTATTTATTTTTATATTACAATATATAGTGTTTCTCTTTTTGTCAGTTCATGTGGCTCTATACAGGTAATTCAATAAGTAATGTCATTCATATGTCTTTGCTCCCTGGTGTGAACCTTTCTGTGAGCTAGAATCTTACGGCAGAATTGTTAGGTCAAAGAGTATATACAGTGTATATATCTTGATATATACTATAAAATGGTCCTACTGCCCCTCCCCAAGTTATTGAATTATTTTCACATTAAGACCTCAATATTATCTATTTTCTATATATTTCTAAGTCACATGCTGAAAGATACTGTCCTTTCTGGGAACACTTATTCTCGACAGGCATTGAAAGTGTTTCAGAGAATAAATGTGTTTGATTAGCAAAAATCAGCCTCATGGAAAATAGTCAGGCTTCATTCTGCTATTTGTTCCTGTGAGAGGATAATGCGTTGCATGCTGTTTTCAAGGCTGAATGTAGTGGTGGACCGGATAAAATAAATGGGAGTCCTAGTTTCCTTTGTGAAACATTGTGAAGATTATGTGAGGCAGGATTCTGAAAGAAAGCAGGAAATAAAACCTCCTCTCAAAAGAGGTCCCAGTGGATGGCAGCTGTGAAAAGGTGGGTGAGTAAAGAAAGGGAAAGGAAATTCTGCTTTGATTCCCTGAGGAGTTCAAGATCTCACTTTTCTCTCCTGTTGTTCTAGTGACTTTTAGAGAGGACAATTCCAGAGAAGGATAGTTTCAAAAAGAAAAGAAATCCAAATGGAATCTAGTTCATCCTTACTTGTGTAGGGGCACCTGTCACGTGGTGTACAATAGTCCCAGGCAGAAACTCCTAAGAAAGATCACTTTGTCAACCACCGTTCTGCTGCGAGGAAGTCAACAATTGTCCTTTGTCCATCCAGCTCTCCTATTGTTCTGCTATGGAGTTGCTGGTCCAAACCATTGTAGTAAGGTTTGGGCAAGAAGAAATTATTCTATTGTCTTTTAGAAATTAGAGCAATGAGGATGACGTCATTCATGATGTGGCTTTCCTTCGGTACTGGCTGTTCCAGATCTAGGAAATCATGTACTGCCTGATGGCTGTATGTATATCTCTAGATCCATAGGCAATATGGTACATAGAAAATGACCTGTGTCAAATGAGAGTCTACTTAAATTTCAAAAATCTTGACTTTTTTTTTTAGATGAAGTAAAATCAACATTTTGTTTAGTGACTTCTGAAATGCATATAAAACAAATAAATAAATGTCCTGGTCTCTCTTGGACTTAGGAATAGATTTTAATTAAATTCAGGTTACTAGCTCAATAAAATATGGAAAACGTTTCATTATGTTTGATCTCCAAAACACAATTTGTCTTTAATTTCTCCCTTTCAGCCCTGGATCAAAGTCTTCTGCCAACCCATAGGCTGACCACAGCGAATGGCCAGTTTGCAGATGAGCCTAAACGTAGACGCTGCCTTGATTTTTCTTTGGCAGGCAAGGAGCTTTGTCCTGATGACAATTAGAAAATTTGTAAATCACATTAAGCAGCAGTGTGACATGTTTATGTTTTCTTTTCTTAATAAAAGTGTATTTTTAAAATTACACAAATGACAAACGTTTATTTTAGATGACTCTTTAGGGACTTTTTGTGAGCAATGATTTAATTATGCTATTTCTGTAATTGGTACATTACTCATCCTTTCTGTATCACAGTGGATGAACCTTTCTCTCTCATTGGACCTGACACACAGAAGGCTCTCAGTAAAGATTTGCTGTTGTTAAAATTTCATGGACACTGGCAAGGTGCAACCAGCTTAGGTGAGGTCATGCTCTGGCCCAGATGTGCCACTCTGAGAAACTAGAGCTTCACCACCTAAGTGGAATATTTAACAATCCCCACTGCCATGTCATTGCCACTATATTTTCTTAATCTCCTTTAAAAAAAACCTTTTTATTCCGGAAAGTAGAAAGGATAGGTAATCAACCTTTATGTACCCATCACCTAACTTCAACAATTAATAACTGACAGCTCATACTGTCTCATATCTTTTCCTCTTCCTCACTACTGCATTTTGAGGTAAATCCAGACATCATATCTTTTTGTGTGTATCTCTGAAAGATAAGAATTTGTGGAAAACACAGCCACAATAATTACACCTAGTAAAATAAAGAATAATTTTTACTTTTACTGTCCCCAAATGTAGTCAGTGTTCAAATTCCAATTGTCTCATTTTTTTCAAGCTTGCTTATTTGAATCGTGATCTAAACAAGGTTCATATTTGTGTCAGGTTGATGTTTCCCATGTCTCCTTTAATCATGTCCCTCTTTTTCTTTTTTCTTTTTCTTTTATTTTTACCTTGCTTGCTATGTATTAACTGTGAGCTCTTAAACAGAATGGAGAAGTGTAAAGCAACTCTTTAATGGTGCTATTTTCCTTCATGTTCACCTTCACCTTTTTTTTTTCTTTATCTAACCCTTGATAATTTTTAAGGTAAAGAATTGTATTTCATTATTGTAAAACATCCTTTTAATTTGCAGAGCAATTTGCCTGGTTACTTTTAGTTTATCAGTTTTATCCAAGCATCGAGATACCTGGTAGTCACATCATACACCAAAATGAATTCTAGATGGAATAAAGGGTTAAATGTAAATAAATAAAACCGTAAAAAACTAAAATGTAATGTCGAACATATTTTCAGAAAGGGAAGATGGTATCTAAACAGAAAATGGAAATTGTCACAAAGAAATATATCAATAGAATTGAATGTATGCTAAGACAAACACAAAATGAAAGGACAAATGATAAACTAAAAATGCCATCAATGAGAGATAATGGGTTAGTAGCCTTAATACATGCGGCCTGGTCTAGCCTGCCATTCAGTCCAGATGGGTCCACTTAGTCCTAATTTTAGATTTTCAATTATCCAATTGATTATCTAGAAGTTGTGTTTTTTTTCTCAGGATCCCCTGCCCCAATTATTCACTTGATGATGAGGATGTGTTTGTTACATTTAGTCTCTCTGTTCTATCTGTTGGTCTCACCATCCTTCTGCTCTGTTGACCCAGAAGCTCTGCTGGGCTACTGCTGACCTCATTCCAACATCTGGCCGTATTCTTCCCTTCTAGCAATCAGGAAAAAACTCTCCCTTTCTGACTGACTATATTCCAAGGGGTTTCTTGCAGAAGAGTTGCGGAGCCTCTAATGACCCAGTTCTTTTCATTATACCACTGTCCTTTCTATTGGAGAACTCATGAGTACCCTTAGGATGAAGGAAGGAGAATGAAAGGTCAAGTCAGAGGATGATCAGGCCCCATGGTATCTAAAACTATACCTACTCTGACTCCCAGGTTCTGCTGCATAAATTATTTCCTGGCTGCAAGTGACAGAAGCTGATGCTGACAAATTAAGCAGCAAAGTGATTTATTTCAAGAATATCGAGTAGATCATAGAATTGTTGGGAAGACTGGAGGAAACAGCCTTGAGGCTAAGCTTCCAGGAAAATCATCCAAAATTATGCAGCACAGTTGGCCTAATGAGAAAACTGAGACTGCCGCCCCGTCACCATTCAACAACTACATGCTGCCAGGAGCTCAGTTTGACTGCAACTATCCCTATAGGCATCAGTGCCACTTCTGCATGAGGAACTCAACCTTACAGACCATTCCAGTACCTCCAAACCACGTGGCTCTGCTACCACCCTCACCAGCAAAAGGAGTGCACTATGCAATCTTTTCCTTCTCATTATGTCCTCTTTCACCAGAATCTCACACAAATGCATTGATTGGAAGAGCGCAAGCTAAATGCCTGTGTCCTAGCTGCGGACAAGGGGGAGAGGGAATGAGTCTTCTGCCTTCTAACTTGATGTAAAAAGGAAAATTCTCCTGTCAGAAGGGTGTTCAAAAGGCACTGGGTACCTGAAAACCAGGACAAATGTCCACCAGAATCAATGACTAAGGTTGGGTATGCCAGGGGTTTCTTTTAGATAGGGTGGCCTAATACCTACTGAGGCTATTCATGAAGGCTAGTCATGAAGATATTTTAATAGCAAAAGATTCAAAACTATCCAAAGGACTGGTAATAGAGGTTTGGTTGAATAAAAATCATGGTACATCAATACATTCATAGAAGACAATGTACCTGAAAATGATGGAGGAAGAATGATCTCTAGAAGATATGTAAGTGAAAAAAGCAAAGTGGAGAGTGATGTATATATAGGGATATATACATATGGTTCAATCATAGAAATTGCTGTTTTTGTTGGTAAATGGTTTGTTATTGGCAATTTTGAACAATTCAACATAATATATTATAGGGTGGAGGAGACAAGGTTGGAATACTTTCTGAATACATTTGTTATGTACTTTTGCATTGGAATCACATAAATGTGTTTTACACATTAAAAAAATTAAATTTGATTTAAAATGGCAATTTCTAAAATTTTAAAATAAACTCAAAATAATGAATCTAACTGTATATCAAATTAATGATGTAACTGGACAGAGAAGACAATTGTTTCAAGTGATTCTATGGTATAATATATTTGCTGTACTAAATATATATAGTGGAATATATTTTAAGGATAAAGACAGCTGCAAAGAAATCTAACACTTCAATAGTTGTATTGCTAGTAGAAGTCTTTATATTAGTATTTTGAAACTATTTTCTATATAATGTGGTATAAAATAATAAGTAATTATGTTAATGTTATAAGTAATCAAGATTTTCAGTGTAAGAGAATAGAAATATAAAATCAAAGGCATTAGTATAAATAAATCTAATATTAAAATTGAATTAGAAATATTATAATACTCATGATTTTTTTTCAAAAATTTATCCTATTTCTGTACTTTTCAGAAAGCCTAGAAATATTAAAAACCAAGAGCAATGAACAACCTCTAGTGCCTAGATCATGGCCCTAAATGACATTGCTCATTTAAAGGATCTAGAACTTCTTGGATGGCTGATTGCATCTGGGGAAGTACATGTATAAGATGAAGCTGGAACATCTTGCTGAGCCAAAAAATATGAAGTTACCAATGCGGACGAAAAAGGGGCCACATACAAAATCTGACAAGCTCAGGGGAGGCCCTCATGGCAGGTCCTACAAACTCAGAGACTGAGAGTAACCATATAGGATGATCTGAACATAAAAATTCATAACTAAAAGCAGGTCGTTGCGAGTAGTCCTGTCCCAGGCCTATAACTTCCTTGACAAAGGTCAATCTTTACCTTTAGTGAGCCTGTCTAAATTGTCTTTTCTGCATCTAGGATAACGCACCTTTGAAATGTCAGAGTAATCCCCTTTACCAGACCCCTCAGGGCACACCCACCATACCAGAACATGAGACCACAGAACTCCTCATTGTTATCTTGTTGCCCACATACCATCTCTATATGCTATAAATGTTAAGTATTAACTACCCCGTACCCATCAGTGTAAAACAAGTATGCGTTTCTGTTTTACTTTTTATCTAATCCCAGAGATTTTTCTGCTTTGCTTCTCCCCACCTTAATCTACCACCAAAGGATTTCATATAACCCTCCTTATATCTCTTCCTTTGATTCTAATGTATAACATAAGCTGTAAAACTGCCATTCTCTGGAACATTTTCTCAATCTGTTGAGATTTTGCTTCTTGGAAGTTGTCGTAAGTTTGGCCTAAATAAACTCATAAAAATTCTCTGCAGGTTTGGATTTTTTTTACATTGACACAAAAGATCAGTGGGTTATATTATTGTGGCTGCCAGCCCCCGAAAGACACACAGACCACCAGAAACCAGTAAGTTATAGGAAACACACTCTTTATTCAGCCAGCTGAGTCTGCCAGGGGTACACAGACCCCAAATTAAGCAGCTCCGAAATGTAGAGGTACAGAGTTTTTAAGCCCTAAATCCCATTCCTCATTCTGTCTTAAACACAAAGGTCTATTTTTCTCCTATTCACTACCTGTCAACCCACAGGTCAGGTGTGCAAGCAGGGAGTACAGAAGCAGAAAGCTTGTTATTAGAATGTTATGTTCCCATGGGTGATAGCCTATGTTCCCATGGGCGATAGCCAAGCAGTAATTTTCCAGCCAGCACAGTATCAAAAGGACTCAAGAACCAACATGAAGGGGATCCACTTGACCAAAGATGGGATAATTTAAATATCCCAAAAAGTAGTGATTGGATTTGATTGAAATATATAGAATATCTAAAAGCCTAATGAGTCCATCTGGGAAAGAGAAGCACCAAAACAAACAAATGAACAAACTCATTGGATACCATTGGCAGGAACTAGGTCACAATCCTTACTCTGAAAATAGGCAATTTAAGGGAAATGAGTAAGCATTATCTTGCCTTTGCAATTCAGTATGCATTTTGGGGTGACCAAATAGCCCTAATTAATGAGAAGTTCTTTATAGATGATTCCTAGCTAATAAATGTGGAAGGAATAACAGAATTAGAAAAATCACCGATTTGCCCTCCTAATGATATAATTCATTAAAGCAAAGATCAGTAAAAAGTGAAAACATTACACAAAAGGCTTATGGAAAGCTTTAAAATGGAGAGATCTAGCCAACACCACCTGAATCCGCTGATCAGTCTTAAGTAAGGGCAGGGCAGCCTGAAAATATTGCTGATTGAGATTCCTCCTTATGGAAAAAAAAAAGAAGCTGAATCTAATAAGGCTTTTAGAACTAACTTCTAGTTTATAGACATATAGGAGGCAGAGGCCACAAAGACAAGTAGATAAATCCAGAATATGGGATATTCTACAGAAAAATTGAACTAGTTTAATCAAGTCAATGGCATGAAAAAAAAAAGGTGGGGCAAGGTGGGGAGAGACTATTCTGGATTTTAAAAGACTCAAAAGACATAACCATCAAATGCAATGTGTGGACCTCACCTGGATCCTGATTCTAATGAACCAACTATAAAGATGTTTCTTTAGATATCAGGGAACTAGGAAAATAGTCTAAGAATTAGATGACATCAAGGAATTGTTGCTTTTGTTAGGTGTGTTACTGGCAGTGTGGTTATGTAAGAAAATAAGGGCAACCTCATTTTATTGTGCTTTGCTTTATTATGTTTCAGACGTTGTATTTTTTTTCAAACTAAAGGCAAGATTCTCCACTAGCAAAAAGTTTACGACTACCTTTATTGCAATACTCGCTTTATTACAGTATTCCAGAACCAAACCCGCCAATATCTCCAAGGTATGCCTGTAGTCATATATTTTTCAGAGATGCAAAATGAAGTATCTAGAGAAGAAATAACATGAGGTCTGGGAATCGCTTTAAAATACTTCCACAAAAAAAGGAGAGGGATAGATGAAGCAACTGTGGCAAAATCCTAATAACTGTTGAATCTGGGTAGTGGGTATTTTCTTATACTATTTTTTCTAATTTTGTTTACTTGAAATTTTTCATAATAAGAAAGATAGTGGATGACACTTCAGCCTGATCCTTGTAATCAGTGGAGAAAATAAATGAAAAAAGTTATTGCAAAACAGATTAACTTGCTATTTTTTAGTTGTCAGCTCGCACTATGTGGTAAAAGCACATCTGATGTCATTGATCACACCTGAGACAATGCGATCAGGGTGGAAAGAAGGGCTGTGAGTGGGTGTCACAATTCTTTCTCACTTCCCTTTTGCTAACACCTGAGGTGGCACCTCAGCAAATCCAAGCAGGGTACAAAGCAATTTGCAGTGAGTTTTTTTGCATCCAAAAAATGCTAATCACTCTCAATGTTTTTGCTGATTCACTGGGGAATCATTTTTGGTTCTGTAAGTAGGTCTCAAGATTTAAATGGAACTTGGAAGAATTTAACAAGCATGTTGATTCTGTACAGATCACTCCTCATCCCACCTCTCCTGACACCTCCTCTGTGCCTACCCTGTGTGAGTTTAGATTAGAGTGAATTTGAGGAAGAGCCTCGTGTGAAGGGGTTGAAATCTGGAATAATTACTTAGAAAGATTAAGAAATTTTTCTTAAAAGATCTATTAAAACCTGGCTGAGCCTCAGATTCTTATTGTCTGGAATGATCTAGGAATAATGAGGTTGACAACCATTTTTGGCTTATGTCACAGCATCCTTTTTTGCCTGCCCAGCATCCTTTTCCCCTCCTTATAATAAAATATTCTTTCCTTTAGGGAAATCAGTATGTTTGCATGGGGCTGGACCTTCCCTTCTATAGGGGTTGGGCAGACCTTGTCAGTCAGATTACCCCATTTCCTTGACCACAGAAGTTCATACATAGATGAGTACATGACTCAAGCTGGGCACATTAAATTCCACTTAGGATTTTTCAGCCAGAACTTTTGGAGAAAAAACTATTCATTGAGTTGATAAAGTGGCTGGCTATCATAAGGCTTGGCCTACTGGTGGCTATGCCCTTCACATGGAGAGAGCCAACAAAACAGAAAGCTGAAGACATGGAAAAATAAGCCCTCAAATTCTTTGAGCCTTTGGTGCTAACTGTGCCTGAAGCAAGACTCACCCTTGGATAATTTGAATACGAACAACAATAAATTGCCTTTTTTCTCTCCCTTAGTTTGAATTGGGTTGGTGTCATTTCCAGGAAAAGTCTTGATTAGCATGGCATATGAGATGTCTTATTCATTCCATTAACATTAATTAAGCTGTTCTAGTCACTTTGACACCCTGGAGATACAGAAAGGAAAGACTATCTGTTTCAAGGTGTTCACGGTTAGAGAGACAGTTATGATACAGTAATAATATAATAGATGACACATATAATGCTTAATATGTTCCAAGTACTATTCTAAACATTTTACATATACTAACGTATTTAATTCTTACAACAACCCTTTGAGATAGGTTCTGTTACTTTTTCCATTTTATTTATTTTATTTATTTTTTTAATTTTATTTATTTATTTTTTCCCTCCCTCCTCCCCGCTCCCTTCCTACCCTCTGGTAATCACTAGTCTACTGTCCATGTCCATGAGTCTCTGTTTGTTTGTCCTGTTCATTTGTTGCTTTTAGGTTTATATCCCACATATAAGCGATATCATGTGGTTTTCAGCTTTTTCTGTCTGGCTTATTTTGCTTAGTATGATTATCTCAAAGTCCATCCATGTTGTTGCAAATGGCAGTATTTCATCTCTTCTTATGGCTGAGTAATATTCCATTGTATATATGTAGCACAGCTTCTTAATCCAATCATCTATCGTAGGACACTTCGGTTGCTTCCATGTCCTGGCCACTGTGAATAATGCTGCTATGAACATCGGTGTGTAAATATCTTTTTGGATATGAGTTTTTCCATTTTAGAGATAGGGAAGATGAGGCACAGAGAAGTTAAGGAAATTTTCCAAGTTTGTCCAGTTCAGAAGTAGGAGATTTGGGATTCAAACCCAAGTAGTCTGGCTTTTACTAGAGCTTCATTTATACCTAAGGGTCAATGTTGAAGTTATCCTGAGAATAATAATAATGGTTAGCATTCACTGAATGCTTATTACATGCCCAGCCCTGTGCTAGGGGCATTTCTGCCTTAATATACTAAGTCTTTTCGAGGATTTAATGCAGCAAAGATTATTTATTGTATATTCAAGGGAACTGAGGCTCAGAGAGGTCAAGTGGCTTGCCCAGATCTCATAGCTAACAAGTGGGGAAGGGTGAATTTGGATCCAGCAATGTCTACCTTCAAGACCTTTGCTCTTTCTCTCATTTTTCTCTCGAGGACCTTACCTTCCAGCTTTTCCACTAGAGGTATAGCATGTCTAAGATGCTTATGACTGGGGAACAGAGTCAATGCCGGAAGTCCTCTAACACCAGAGAGATGGCTTATTTTGCTTGCAGCAGTGCTCTTGGAATTTGTGTATACCTTGCAACCTAATACTCCTGAGAATGTATCTGCAGCAGTTGGGGACAGATTAAGAAACTCTTGTAAGTGTCCCTTTGGAAGAATAAAAAGGATGCTATTTATTTGTTTTTGTGGCAGCCATTTAAATGTTGAAGAAGGAGAAACTTGCTTTTGTTCTGTTTCCTGCCTTTGGGCCAGACCTGTGAATAAGAAGTCTCCTGGGTAAGGCAAGTGACAGGTATCCTGAGGACAAAGTGCACATTTAATTAGAAAACCAGAGAATAAAAGGCAGTATTTGGGTGGGAAGATTTTATATGATCTGAAACAGGCATTCTTGCCTAATATAAAAGAAGCTCTTGATGTACTTCCATGTAACCAAGTCCCAGGGTTAACTGATGCTCTCCATTCCTTCTGGAAAATTTATCGACTGAGGCACATCTGTGTGCTTCTGCACCCAAACATTTGAGTGCTGACCAAATTTTTTATGTATATTAGCTCATTAAATACTTATAACGACAATAACACCATATTACAAGTAAGAAAAATGTGGCACAAGGAAGTTAACTCAGCACCAATTGAGTTAGATGCTTACAAGGAGTCAACGATGTTTGCTAATAAACAATTTTTTTGCCAGGCACACATGGTGTAATTTAACTAAAGTGTAATTCTGTGAAATATGAGTGTAAAATGTTGAGCTATTATTTCTATCAAAACTAAGTTGAATGTTTTGGAAAGACTTGAGAAAGGTGAGTTTCTAAAAAAAAAAAAAGCTATTAAATCAGGTATGAGCAAGCCCATGTTTTTTCCTATGTCGATAACTGTGCCTGTTGCTGCCAATTAAAAGGCCTTTTCTCACATTTTCCTCTTTCAAATGCATCCTTTAGGATGACTTCCTGTGAGAAGTCTTATCTGGTAGGCTGAATCTTACCAGTTCTGCTACTCTATAGAGGAAAGTTGCTGAATCTCTCTGAGCCTTAGAATCTACATCTGTGAAATGGAAATAATAATATTTACCCTGAAAGTTTGTTGTAGAGATTAAGTGAGATAATGTTTGCAAACTTATCTGGCCCATAGTATGTATTCGACAAATGACAATAATTGCAATGGGCTTGATCCTATGCTAGGAGCTATGGAAACAGATGGATGAGACAGTCTTGGAGGGCCTCAAGAAGCCACAGACTAGCACATGACTGCCTGCTTTGGGCTCCTCTTGTCCTGTAGTGAGTTGGAGCAGATTTTCACAAATGTAAATAGAAACTTTTCTAGATGTTTTTAGACACTGACACCTTTATGTCATCCCAGGTCTCAGTTAGCATTTGAATAACTCATCCTGCTGGCCTGGAGTGCATCAGCACAGAGCCATTCCAGATACAACTTTCTTACTCTTAGTCACGAAATGATTTGCTCTGAGGCCTTAAAGAGACCACAAGAATGGCTTCAGGAGGAACAGGTTCCTGATTCATGGAGGCTACATGGAGTAGACTCTGGAATCTTGCCAAATTGGGTTCAAAATCATGGCTCTACCATTCACTGGCTTTTTGACCTCAGGAAAGTTACATCATGACTCTGAGTATCAATTTCTTCATCAGAAAACTGGGGATAATAATTCTTATTTCATAGGAGGGTAATAAGAAACAGATGAGTTGAAGTATCAAGTGTCCAGCACAGTATTTGGCATATAGTCAATTCCTAATGTTAGTTTCCTAATAGGTGAATATAAGTAGGTAGGAATGTCGTGGGCACACACCTGACCTATGAGCTGAGGAACTGCAAACAGGCCTTTCTTTAGTGTTTTCTTTGTGCCATCATCACAAATATGCTAGTCTGGATAACCCATTGGTCTGACCCTGAATATAGTCTCCTCTTAGTTTTCCAGTAGAAATTACTAATAATCAAATTCTTTTTCCATTATATAACTTGCAAGGTTGTCTCGAATGAGATAATCAGCTTCTGGAGCCTTAGTTTCTTTATTTATAACATGCAGATGCAAGTGCTCGCCTCGCAAGAATGAGGAAAGGAATAGAAATAATAAAAAGCATCTAAGGCAATGCTGACACAGGTACTCAATGAATTGTGGCTAGTAACAGTAGAGTAGGAGGCCTTTTATTTGAACTAGAAGTTAAAAAAATAAAGATAAAACTGTCCCTTACCTCATCATGCCCTGTCAGTACCACTGAGACCATCAAATCTGTTAATTTCATCCCTAATGGTAGCTACCATTCTCACTCCCAGTCTATATGATAGACATGAGTCATTGTGGAGTTAGAAATACTGCTCCAGACATAAAGTTTGGCCTGCAACCTTGCAGGTTTTTCTGCTCAGAGAGACCAGATAAATGACCACAGGCTGAGGTGGCAGAGAAGAGAGGGGAGTGGCACCCAACGAGGACCACAGAAGAGGAAGATGTGGAGAAATCTGAAAGGTTGGGGGGTGGTGTGGAGAGAGAAAGAACCATGAAGTAGGAACTTCTCTGGTGACCAAGCTGTCTCATGCTGTTGTCTGAAGTAGATCATCCACGGCCTGCAGAATTGAGCTGTCCCCTGAGCATCTGATTTGGAATGATCTCTTTTGTCCTGGAGGCCCAGGCAAGCTTTACTTCCCCATCTGCCCCTTCACATGTTAGCAACACTTACTCTTGTAAGCCCCAGAACATAGGGTAAGGGATGTGGCCTCCGGGAGGGATTATGGTGCCCTGAAGGGAAACCCTTACCCCCTTGTCAAAGTGAGACTGGACAGAACCAGTTTAACTTTGCCTTTGCATTGGGTTGATGGTGGAACACCCCACCTTGTGCACATTACAGATTGTAGACTCTGTGGATTTAGGGCTCTGTGTTTCTAAGTCAAACTGGAGACTACCCCTACTCTGAATTGGGATCAAATAGTCAATGCAAAATCTGCCTGCCAGGATGACACTCATATTATAACCAAATGCACACTTTTGATTTAGTTGTTCTTGCAGATTATAATTAGACCTTGCTGTCAGGAGGAAAACAACAACGACAACAACAACAACAAAAAAAACAAAAAACAAAAAAACTTGGAAGCAGCTGTGTTTCAGTGCTATTCAGATCTGTGATTGACCCAGTTTTTAAAAATCGAAAATGTGGCATTGGTTATTTGTCACATCTCTGCGTCTTGTTCACACTCTTGCAAGATGAGATTTGAGAAGTGTTTTCTGAGCTGTGAGCATGTGGAAGAGGACAGAACTTGTGGCTGAGGGCATTGACCAGCCCTCAAGCAGAATTCCAGAGTCATTGCTCTTGCTGAGACTTTGCTGAGACTTATTTTCATATGCTGAAAGGAAGATGGCAAAATAGACCTCTCCAGAAGGTAACTTTAAAAAGCAATGAATATTAAAGGCAAATAATTATGCCAGTTGTTTATGCTGATGTTTTTGCCACCACTACCCTTGTGATAAAAGTGAGCTATAGAGCTAAAACCTTAACCATCACTTTTGATTCCTGTGTGCAGAGGGTCTGGCTACCAGGGTCCTCTCTACAGCCTTGTAAGAAAGTTGTTGGTTTATTTGAAAGAAATGGAATGAATTAGGACTATCCTCTGTGTTTGGTTTTTAGGATTTCTAAATATAATGGCTGGTTCTCTGTTCATTATAAAACGAAGCTTTCAGCCTCCCAGCCGCCCTCCTATCCAGAAGTCATAGGCGGCTCTCTTCTCCCCTCATTCTCAAGCATGTATAAGCAAAAATGAGCAGACATTTAAGTAAAACATAAAGGACAAGATAAACTAACAGGAAAAATAATAATAATGGAGGAAGCAGAGATAACTAAGGGGAACAAACTGAAAAACTAAATAAACAAATTTAAAAGAATCCTCTAATTATTATCCTTGTAGAAGATGGTGCATCCACAAAATAAGAATAGGTTGCTATGAAAAAGGAAAACCTCAGAGTGCAAAATAGAGGCTTTCCCAAAGTTGAGAACAATCCTAATAATTTATATGACATACCAGTAATGATGTGTGAAGCAGAAAGAAACTTTTCTAAACTATCAATCACAAAAAATGAATTTTGATCAACCACAGAGACAAGACTGAACCATCTTTCTATTTTTTTCTATTGAAAATGATATTATAAAATCATTGTCCTATGAAGAAACTAAAATTTGTGAGGGAAAAAGTATGTAGATGTGTATCAAGCAGTTAATTAATAAAAATTTTACATTACCCTGGTCATCAGCTATTATATTGAGTGAAAGAAGCCAGACACAAAATAATGCATACTGTTGTATTCGATTTATATGAAGCTTAAGAACCGATAGAAGTTCAAGAATGATTATAAACCCTAGAAGAATGCTATGGCAGGTGGGGAGGGGAGTGGTGACTGAGGGGAGTGAAGGAAACATTAGCGTGCTGGAATGTTTCTCTCTTGTGATCAGTGGGGGTTACACATGCATCAGTGGGAGTTACAGATGCATACAGATGCAAAAGTGCATCATGCAATACACTTAAGATGACTGCACCTTAAAATCAAGTACTTTTCACCTCAATACGAATTTATTAAAAGGTATTTTAGATCGAAATTAAAAAGAAGAAGCATCTCAGAAAGCATGTTTTATAAACTGAAAAGCACTGCTCAAACCTTGGTTGCTCTTATTATTCATCAAACTTAAAGAACTCAGAGCCGCAAAATCTCTTTTACCTTAAAAATCTGAGATGGCCTTTCACAGGTCTCCCCTTCTCGTACATTCTCCTCCTCTCTGGCCACATCTCAGTCTCTCTAGGGTTCAATTGCCTTTCTCTGCCTGTCTTTTAAATGTTAGGGACTGCAGAGTCCTGTCCTTATAACTCTCCTTCCTCTACATGCTGTTGACCATTTCTGTAGCTCCAGCTCCCACCATGATTTCCTAACCTCCAAGCCACAGCTCTTTCCTCCTCTAGACCCATACTCATTCAACAACAGCTATTTACTGGGTGTCTTCTTATGCAGATACTTTTCTTGGCATTGGGCCACATCAATGAATGAAACAACGATCTTTGCCTCGATGGAGCTTGCAATCCTAGATCTCTCTCCCTGGATGTATCTAAGACTCAATCTGTCCAAACTATCTTGTAATCTTTACCCCTTAATTCTTTCTACCCTTCAACCTGTTCTTTCCTTGTATCCCCCATCTCTGTGATGGTACTGTCGTTCTTTCAGAAACCTGGAGTCATCTCTGACCCCTCTCCAATAAATCACCATAAGCTGACTACTCTGGGTCCCGAATCTCTCTCAAAATACACCACCTGTGTGTATTTACACTGCCCTGCCCCATTATCTTTTCTCATCTGGCTTACTAACTGGTGTCTCTGCTTCCAGTCTTGTTCCTGCTTATCATTCTCCACATAGCAGCTAGAACGATAATAAAATGCAAATCAGAACCAGTTGCTTTCTGCCTAAACCTGTCCAGTGGCCCTGCCAAATGAAAGTCTAAATTCCTTACCTTGTCCTCATGCCTTTGGCTGTTAGGTGATGAACTTAGCTACTGAAACCTAGGTTCAAATCTCAGCTTACTAATATGATGTTGGGCAAATTTTTTTTTTATCTTCTCCATGCCTTACTATAAAATGGGGATGATAATAGTACCGACCTCATAGAATTGTTGTGGGGATTAGATTTATTGTACACAAAACACTAAGAAAAGTTCCTTGCCCTCAGTATATCCTAAAGGAGCTCTGGTTTACTCTCATAGGGTTTCTGTAATGTTTAAATAAGTTAAAGTCTGGGCACAGCACCCAGTCCACCATAAATGCTCTGTAATGTCACCATTGTTGCCTCTTTAGCCTCACTTCTTGTCCCTCTTCCATACAGACTTGACTCAGTCCTATAGGACTGGCTTTTCTCTCTCTGATACTGGGTTCTTCCTTTCTTGTCTTTTTCTGTGCCTTCTCCCACAGGTCCATCAAGTATGCTCAGGTATCAGTCCCTGGCTGCCCTACCCTAACCTGGATTGGTTGCTCCTCCTCTGCCTCTCCCTCTCAGAACCTGCTTTTCCATCACAGTACGTTGTAATTGTTTATTTAAAATGTACTGAAAAGCATCCAACAACAGGTGAATGGGTAAACCAAATGTGGTATATGCATGCAGTGGCGAATGGGTAAACAGGTGAATGGATAAACTAAATGTGGTATACGCACGCAGTGGAACGTTATTCAACCTTAAAAAGGAATGAAGTATGGACACATCTACATTGTGAATGAACTTTGAAAACATTATGCTAAGTAAAATAAGTCAGACACAAAAGGACAAATATTGTATAATTCCATTTATATGAGGCACCTAGAATAGGCAAATTCATAGAGACAGAAAGTAGAATACAAGTTACCGGGGCTGAGGGAAAGGAGGAATGGGGACAGAATTTCAGTTTAGGATAATGAAAATATTCTGGAGATAGATAGTGGTGGTTTTTGGACAATATTGTGAATGTACTTAATGCCACTGAATTGTACACTTAAAAAATGGCTAAAATGGTAAATTCTATGTTATGTACATTTTACCATGATACAATTTTTTCTTAATGTACAGAGAAGCAATTTAGCCTGGTTGTTCAAATCTCGGCTCAAAATCCTGGCTTTGCCAGGCTGTGTGACCTGGTGTAAGGGATATAACTTCTCTAAGCTCCAGTTTCTTCATCAGTAAAAATAGGTGATTTTTCTTTAGAAAGTAGTTTGAGGTAATGGACAACTCTGCCCGCTAGAAAGTTCTGGCAAGGAGTCAAAAATCTGTGTTTTGGAGGCTCCCACTCACTGATCTTAAACCCACCCCTTAGTTTTACACGTTGCCATTTGGAGCCTTCCTCCAGGTCTGGAAGACAGTCATCAGTTCCCTTTGTGGTGGCCCCAGAGGGAGTCAGCTTGTCCTCTGGGTGACTAAAGTGCATATGCATTTTTCTGAGTCAGCCAGTGATTTGTAGGGAGCATTGCCAAGCCCAATAACTCACAGCTGCTTTTCCAGGAACCAGAAGATTATCTCCAGTCCCACACTGAATTTGAGAAACTTATCTGTTGTCACTTTTCTCAAATTAAGTTTTTTCCATTATAAATCACATGTGCTTATTAAGAAAAATAGAGGTAGAAAAAAAAAGTCTTAAAAAAGGAAAAGTGGGTGAAAATTAGCCCTGACTTTCTTGTCTCGGCATCTCTCTTTCAGGCTTGATGTAAATGCCATTCTTTTCAAACAATTCCTACAAGCAGATATGTGCACAGAGGCCTTGGGTTGATAGGCCGCCTGCTGCATGGTAGATGGGGGAGCTGTTCGTTGGTCCAAAGCCCCTTAAGATGGCTGAGAAGGGCACTCAGAGGGAACAAGAAGCTCCTGAGAAGGATCCTGATTCTTCTGTCTGAAGGCATTTTAGGTCAGATCTCTTCAGGTTATGTGGGGTCAGAGGGATTGGAGACTTTACTACAGCAGCAATTGGTAATTTTTTTTTCTGCTTTTTTTTTTTTTTGCATGTAAAATATGAAGTTCTTCCAGAAATTCCACTTCTGAGATTCTATCTTAAGGAAATGATGAGAGATTTAAATGGCATTATGTGTCTATCATTATTCATAAAACTTGGAAACATGCTAAATGTTCTAGAATAAAGGTTTAATTTAAAAACTATCTGGTACGGGTGTCCAGTTAGGGCAGTTGGTTAGAATATGGTGCTGATAAAAAACCATCTGGAATGGGGCAGGGGATATATGGAAAATCTTTGCATCTTCCTCTTAGTTTTGCTGGGAACCTAAAACTATCTTAAAAAAAAATGAATTCTTAAAAAAACTGTCTGTATGATTACATATTCTGTGTGCTGGTTAAAAATAATAAATGACATTTATCAAATCTTTTTAAGGACAAGAAAATTCTGAGTTAGAATATAGAGTGTTAGTTGCCTAGTATATGACTAGAATACAGTTTTTATTTAAAAAATTTTTTTCTGTCTTTAAATAAATATTTGTCGATTGAAAATCAAAATAAGCAGAATAAGAACTGCATCCAGTGTAGTATTGATTATATAAATATTTTGTAACAAAGTGACAAAAGGTTATCCTAAAGGTTAGCACCATTAGCATATGGAGTAAACTGTCTTTATGAAAACACTTTGAAATGCCCAGCAAGTGTAGATGTCAGCGGATGCCAGCTCAGACAAGGGGAAGCTGCTTTGCATGAAGCAGAGAGAGAAATTTGGTTTATTGTTTGTGAAAAGAAGCGGGATAAAAGAAGGTATTGGTCAGCACTCTCAAAATTGCAAATAGAAATTTAACTCAATCTGGCTTAAGGAAAAAACCCAGGTATCTAGTTAGACATGGTTGAATTCAAGGACTCACATTTTGTCATCCATATTTGAGTTCTCTCTCCATCTCTAGATTTTGTTTTCTTTTGTCTTGATTTACTCTCAAGCAGGCTCTTCACACGTGGTGGCAAAGATGGGCACTGGCAATGCTAGACTGACCTTTTTACCAGTTCAATGACCCCTGGGGCAAGAGTCTTTCACTTACCAGGACGTCTCACAAGCCTGATCCTGAATAGCGTCTGGCCAGGGAGATGGAATGCACTGATATCTGGGTGTGGTCACTTGTTTTGATCACTGGCATGGGGTGGGGTCAGCCCTGCTCAAGTCTTTTGGAAGTTCCAAAAAGTAATTTGCTAGTTCCTGGTTTGGAGCTTCTAAAACCCTTGGAATTTCCTGAGTGATAAAAGTGTCTTTATTTTTCATGAGTCTCTTGGATCACTCCTGAGTTTATGCAAATGAAGTGACTCATGTGGGACCCTACATAGCTTCGAGATGGAGTCTAGTCACCAGAAAGACCAACCACTTATTAGAAGGTTGGGACTTTGAGCTAGCTCAACCTCCAGGGAGGGAAGAGAGATTGGAGACTGAGTTTGATCACAAGCTCCATGGTTTAATCAATCATGCCTATACAATAACACTCTGAACACCAAAGGTCAATGGAGGTTTCTGGTTGGGGAACATATTGTTGGGAAGATGAGGTGCCTTCATTCAGTTGGGAGATGGCACAGAAGCTTGTGTTCAGAACTGTCCCAGACTTCTCCCTATGTGTCTCTTCATTCAGCTGGTCTGATTTGTATCCTTTATAATAAAACTGTAATTGTAAGCATAGTGCTCTCCTCAGTTTTGTGAGTCATTCTAGTGAATTATAGAACCTGAGGGAGGTTTGTGGGAACCCTCTGGATTTGTATAGCCAGTTGGTTAGAAGTATGGGTGGCCTGGGACCCCACTTGCTATTGGTGTCTGAAATGGGGGCAGTCTTTTTGTAGACTGTGCTCTTAAACCTGTGGGGAGTTACTATAATTCTAGGTGCTTAGTGTCAGACTTGAATTACAGTATACCAGCTGATGTCAGAACAGTTAGGGTTGAAATAGAATAGGTTTGAGTCTGGATCTGTATATCACAGAACAGAGAAAGAGATGTGAAGCCAGGATCCCAGAGGCCAGGTTGCTATGATAACAGAAGACCACTGGGAAAGAACTGAAATCTTGAGGAGGGCTTTGGATTTCCACAAGATTTGGAATCAGAGAGGAGTTGTTAGTTCACAAACTGTACATGGAGGGAAGGGAGACACCAAAAAAAAAGAGGCAGACCATTCCAGATTGGTAGGTGGCAGTTTTAATAAGCAAGGGAACTTACTCACAAGGCTTGTCTTGGGCGACCGCAAGATAAATAGATCTCCACACCCCGCTGCTGAAATCTTAAAAGTTTAAATCTTACCTTGGTTCAGTCACATATACCACCCAGATAGTCTCAATAGGCTATGTCCTAGGAACAGGTCCCATTGTGGAAATGGTAAGCAGAGTATACATTCCAAGGACAGGGAAGGAGTGAGGAGTCTCTGATTGCCTGGGTCCAACATTTCACCCTTTGTGACCAGCTCTGACAATCTCACATGCCTCTGTCTTCTGCAGTGTGCCCTGAGCAATCAGCAAGGGGTTTCACTAGCATAGAGGCAGCTCGTTTTGTAGCTACCTGACTGCAATGGAGGCAGATGGCACAGCAACAATACAGGCACATGCAGGAGAAAACAGAGATTAAGACAGTGATACTTAAAATCAGTGACAATTTTTTTCCACCAAGCGCACCATGATCTGAACCATTGATTTATTAAGTCCCCTAGGCTGGGGGTTGGGTCATTCAGGGCATTCGCTTATGTCCTCATGTGATTTAATAAAGATTATACATAGCAGACTTGTCAGGTATGAACATACAACATTCTGTTTGGCTAATGTCACAGGTGCCTCCTTGTCCAAGGCCATTCTATTTTGAAGGACAGTTTTTCTCATCAGAGACATTTCAGTGTTCAATAAGAACAGGTTTTGCTGGCTATCATTTAAGGCTTGCCGGGTAAATTTAGTAGGGGCTTCTATGTGTGCTATAACATCCTCCAGGCCAATGGAAGGAACAAAGGTGGTGGCCAAATGATTCTATCAGTGAAAAATGTAATGTGCCCCTCTAGTTTTGAGGAGAGGGAAGTTGGCAGCTTTAGATATGTGACCTTGTTGTGCATACCATACATGTTGGCTAGAGGAGGCAGCACTGTCAGGCATGAGGAGATGGACTAGGGGTGGGGTACGCCAGACAAGGACTTCCACTTTCTCCTCTCTCTCAATGGTGCAGTGTGTATTCCATTCCAGGTATAGTATGTTTTGACAAGTCCAGTTTATAGTAGGATAACAGGATCCCAGTGGTGATTGAGTAGTTCCCCCTCACCTAGGAGTATGAAGTAACTCACTCATCCCAGTCGGATATCCTATTGCAAATTCCAGTAGATAACTCCTTTTCCAGAAATAATGAGGCTTAGTGTTCTCAGCAGCAAAGCATGTTGATCCATGGTGAAAGTCAGGGCAATGGCTGTCTGCCATGACATTTATACCTTTACAATGTTGGGCCTCTTGGCAGGGATCCCCAGTCTGGTATATGGGGCTATAAGCCCTACTGGTTGATCATCAAATGTATTAGAGCCTGGGATAGTATTTTAGTCCACCTGGCCAAGGTGGTTTTACTTGTTAGTAATTTAATCTGCTGTTTTAATATTTGATTGTCCTTTCCACTAGACTTGCTGCTTGCAGGTTATACAGGAGATTGAGCCTCCATTCAATGTCATGGTTCTTTTGCCCATTCTTGTATATCATGACCTTTGAAACATGATCCCTGATCACTGTCTAGTTGTCAGGGGTATCTGTATGTGGTACTCAACTTCTTTAATCTCTAATAGTGGTAGCCTGGTTTGTGAGGAGATGGGAAAGCTTGAGTTAGGCCAGATACATTGTCTGCACCAACCAGGGCAGATTTAGGACCTTCACTCGGAGGGAGGGAGCCAATATAATCAGTTGGTCAACCCCAGCTCACCAGTTGGGACCCTGGTGGATGGCTCAGGCTTATTTATAAGTTGTCTTAGATGTTGTTTAGAACACACAAGATCTGCTGTTACTGCATTTAACCAAGGTACTCTATTTCAAGGGCAATCCTGCATCCTTGGCACGCCAACCTGCCTGAGTGCTACAGTGGCCACTCTTCCTATGCATCCATTCTGATGTATCTACTGAAGTGTCAGTTGCTGGGGCTCATACCTGGGCTAAAGCATCAGCTTCCTGATTAGTGCATATCAGCACCTTATGATCCAGGCTGTGGGAAACAGTGAGGACTGCTTCAGGCTCTTGCAGGCAAACACGAATGTCTTTCCACATATGCTGCCCCTACAAGGCCTTATTCATGGTCATCCACCCCTCATCTCCCCATTGTCCAAGCCATATGGTTAATCTTTTTAGAACAGCCCAACTGTCAGTGCAAAGAGTTAAAGACTAGGGCTCATGAGTGATCACCAGCCAAACCACTCTGAGTTCAGCTCACTGGTGGCTGTAGTTTGTTCCTGTTTCCAGGAGTCTGTATACCAGACATCAAGGGGAACTTCCCCTACTCCCTCCCTACAGGCCTCAGAGGCCTCACAGGAATAGGGGTGAGGGCATTTGGGGGATCTACATACTCTACAGGGCCTAGTAGCACCTGTATTTCTAGAGATAGTGGGCTAGCAGACAGGATGCTCCTCTGCTGTAAATAGACATGCCACTTAGTCACTGTGAGAGTTTGAGCCATGACAGAGGTAGGTTGATGGAACATATTCTCAATCTGCTCCTTGGTAGGAAGGGAGTTCTTACCATGATATGCTGTTTCTTCATGAGAGTCTCAAGCTGGGGGAGCACTGTGTACACTGTGTACATTGCTCTCTGGGGGTATATCAGGTTTCTTTTGGGGACCAAAATACTCGGGGTTCTCTCTTCTTCTGTTGCCTCTACCACAGTGCCCAACCCACGCCTTCCAGGATCACATACATGCAACTCAAATGGTATCCCTGCCTGGGAGATGCCCAGAGCTTTCATCTGCTTCACTAGCATTTTTGCCTGCTCAGAAGTGGCTTGCTGCTCTGATCCCCAGTCACATATGTGCCAGGTGAGGAATAAAAATGCTACAAAACCCCAAAATTCCTACAAAGGCTTGTATCTCTTTTGCATGCTTAGGAGTTGAATAGGCTTGCACTTTATCACTGCTTCTGGGACAATGCATGTCGTACCTGACTCCCCAAAACTTTATGGCAGTTCCTGGGCCTTGAATTTTCTGTGAGTTCATGTTATGCAACCTACTAGCAACCTGTTCTTTTACACTCAATGACATATGAAAGACATCTTTTCGGGCCAGTACATAGAGATCCATTTAATTCCTTTTAATGTCTGCATAGTATTCTGCTGTATTGTTGTGTCATTTATTTATTTAATTAGTCATCTCTTGATGGATATTTAGGTTGTTTCCAGATTCATATAGTTGCAGTAAACATTCTTGAACTTCATGTATT
>NW_006494614.1:48404379-48410947 GCF_000325575.1 Pteropus alecto | reverse complement strand
GTGTATCTCTTTTGCATGCTTAGGAGTTGAATAGGCTTGCACTTTATCACTGCTTCTGGGACAATGCATGTCGTACCTGACTCCCCAAAACTTTATGGCAGTTCCTGGGCCTTGAATTTTCTGTGAGTTCATGTTATGCAACCTACTAGCAACCTGTTCTTTTACACTCAATGACATATGAAAGACATCTTTTCGGGCCAGTACATAGAGATCCATTTAATTCCTTTTAATGTCTGCATAGTATTCTGCTGTATTGTTGTGTCATTTATTTATTTAATTAGTCATCTCTTGATGGATATTTAGGTTGTTTCCAGATTCATATAGTTGCAGTAAACATTCTTGAACTTCATGTATTTGTACTATTATTATTATTATTATTATTATTATTATTATTATTTGTAGGATAGACTCCTCAATGTGGTATTGCTGAGTTATAGCAGATGCATGCTTTCAAAATTTTTAGATGCTGTCAAAGTACTTTCCAATAAGTTTATATCAGTTTAAATTTCCACCAGTAGTATATGAGAGTGTCTATTTCCACACATGATTGGCATTAATAATCATTTTCGTTTTTGTTGAATGAATATTCTTAAGTCCATCAAACCGAATGTGGCAGAAATGATGTATTGGCTCACTCAACATCCAGTCCAACAGTCTTCTGGTATGTTTTCCTGTACTGGAGGCTGGAAAACCAAAACACATTTCTAGACTTGTTTCTACCTGGGGTCCACAAATCAGATGCACTCTTGCAAGACTTGAGTTTGGAACTGAATTAAGGGGAGAGAAGAGCAGGGCACAAGGTGACCATTTGTGCTGGTGTGAACTGGTGGAGATGGCAGGGTTCTGGAGCCACCAGCTTTAGGAGGGGCTTCCTGACTGTGTAGGGCCACAACTCCTTAGGTAGCTCCAACCAGTAGGAGTCACTCTTGAAAGCTTGGCCTGGTGTCTTTCTTTAGCACTTTCAATGATCCTTCCAGTGATTTCCTACCCTAAAATAAATATTTTTATGCTTACACTATCTAGATTGGATCCTATGAGCTTGTTTCCTATTATATTCAGTTATGTGACATTGTCAAATTATTAAGCTCTCTGAAGGTCAGCTTCCTTATTTGTAAAAAGGAGATAATAATACCTACCTATGGGGATGTTGTGAGAGTTAAATGGAATGATGCATTCAAAGTGATTGACTCACTTTGGGTTCAACAAGATTATGGATGGTGGGGTCCTTTTTTTCTTCTTTCTTTTTAGGCGCATTAATCCTATAAGACCCAGCTAAAATGGCATCTCCTAATACCTCAGGGGAGGCAGAATTATTGCTGTCTTCTTTAGACTCCCCCTACATTTAATTAATTCCTTTTACAGGTCATTACATGTACTGTGATTTACTCATATATGCATTTATTTCCTCAACTAGCTTTTGTGCTCTTTGAAGGCAGGGGTGTTAATGATCTATCTCTGTATTTCTAGGGCCCGACACAGAGCAGGGGATGTGCGAAATGTGTTGGTTGCATGGATTAACCCTAGTCCAGCCTCACTGAACTCCTCAGTTTCCCACTCCTTGTCACAATAGTCAACTCTTATTGCCTCCATTGGTATCTTAGACTAGTATCACTTGGCCACAAGGAACAGGAAGCCTTTTAAAGTAGCTCAAGCAAAGGCAGGTACATTGGTTAAGCTTCAGATGCAGGAAACAGACATCGCTCTAGCTATGATAAATAGAAAAAGATTTAAAGATAAATGAAGTATTTATAAGGTTGTTGCAAGTTTAAGAGGAGTGAGTTATAGGCTGAGCCTACAGGAGTAACCTTAAGAATAACACTTTCAAACTGACCTGCCAGTGGAGCTGCCACCTTTTGCACAATTAGAGAGGTAGGGGACCAGAAGACCACCAGTGGAACTACTGATGTTCAATACACAACATAGTTGTAACTGAGTGATCAGGCTGTCGCTGCTGCTGCTGTCATAACAATTACTTCTAGACACTGACAGAGTTAGTGACTGACTACTGAGATACTGTTGCAAAAAACCCAAAGTCTCCATAACTGTTCTTCCCCACAGCGACAGCCATAGCAGCAAGAGGATAATTCCTGTTTCACTTCTGCCTTTGCAGTAGTGAGTACCTCTAATTGGTGGAGACTTCTCTCCCACCCCTCCTGCATTAGTTTTCTATTGCTTAGTAACAAATTATCACGAACTTAGGGGGCTTAAAACAACACATTTATTATCTCAGTGTCTGTTGATCAGAAGTTTGAAAATGATTTAGATAGGTCATTTGCTCAGGGTCTCACAAGGCTATAATCATGGTGTCGAGGGGGTGCATTATCATCAGAGGCTTCCAAGCTCCCTCAAGTTGTTGGCAGAATTAATTTCCTTGCAGCTGTAGAATTCATGGTGGCATGATTTTTAGAAGCCAAAAGGAGGGCAAGAGTGAGTCTGCTTAGAGAATTATATATACTAAGAGCACTTGGGGAAAGTAATACTCCATAGTAATGAACTCGCCTAGTGCTTAGACCTTGGCTTCTAAATACTATTCTTCAATGAAAGGAATCAGAACTCTTCGGAGAAAGGGCTTATTTGAGGACTAGATCAATGTAAGTACAAGAAGAACCTAGAACATCTTGGGCCAAAAAGCAAGGACGTGCTCAAAGAATGATGGGGACGTGTCAAAAGGACACTGAATACATACAAACATTTTGGAAAACAGTTTTACAATTCTTATAGAGTTAAATATACACTTACTCTATAACCCATCCACTGCATGTCCAAGAGAAATGAAAACATATATCCACATAAAAACTTGTATATGAATGATCATAGTAGCTTTATTCATAATAGCCCCAAACTTGAAATTCCATCAACATTCAAATAGGTAAACAAATTGTATATCTATACAACAGAATACTACTCAGCAACAAAAAGGAAGTACTGACTGACATATGAAACAACATTAAGCTGCATGAAAGAAACCAGACACAAAATAGTACATACCTTATGGTTCCATTAATATACAATTCTAGAATATGCAAAATTAATTTAAAGTGACAGTAAGCAGATCACCGATTGCCAGGGGATTAGAAGATTGACCGCAAAGGGACACAAAGAAAGAGAGTGATAGTGTTTACAAGGGAGATATTTACACATATATATGCCATAACTCATCAAGCTTAACACTTAAAATAGGTATATTTTTATTACATGTAAATTATACCTCAATAAAATTGATTTTTAAAACTTGAGCAAAAGATCAGAACAGACGCTTCACAAGAGAATATCCAAATGATGAACAGACTTTTGAACAGGTTTTCAGCCTCATTGGTAATCAAAGGAATGCAAATTAAAATAATAATGTAATATCACTACATGTCCACCTGAGTGATTAAAATAAAGATTAATAATACCTAGTATTTGTGGGGATGTGGAGTAAGTGGAACTCTCATACATTGCTGGTAGGAGTGTAAATTGGTTCAAATATTTTGGAAGATAGGTTTGGTATTATATACTAAAGTTGGTTTTATAATGTGAACCTGCAAATGAAACCTGATTTGTCTGTAGCAGACATCTCTGGTACTTGTTGCATTTCCTTTGCCTATCTCTGATTTCAGCTACAATTGTGGTGAACAGTTCCAACTCTCCTCATGCTGCTGGTGTGTCACCTCAGGTGTACACCTCACACCTCACACCTCACATCTTTCCTTATTCTGCCTCAGGACATTCTCCGACATCTGCAGTTGCTTGCTAGATCTGCAAGCAAAACAAAATCCAGGGGAGTCAACAGCCCTGGGAACACCTCACCCAATGAGGGATGGAAGCCATTGGATAAAAACTCTCATCTATAAGGCAATTTATTCTGGGAGGCATTCTGTATGCTTCTCTGAGATTCTGGCAGAAGTGAGACCCTCAGTAACATACTCTACATTGGCTTTCCCTTTCCCTTGTCTCATTCCTGTTTCCCTAAGATTACCTCCAAAATAAACTACCTTGCACACAAGTATTTATCTCAGGCTTTACCTTTTGGGAAACCTGAACTTAGGTAGTTGGTACCAGGAGTTACCCCAGAGTGAACACCCTCAGGTTGAGATTCTGGAATGGAATCACTTACTGATCAGATAGCAACAAGGACTCTATTGTTAGTGATAAATTGAGCTGTGATAGCTCCCGATATGCTAAGCTGTCAGGACTAAGGTCTTCACCAGTAGTAGATTGCAAGTACAAGTGGAAGGAGTATATTAGATTAGGCAGTAGCTATAGCATGGGGATTCTCAACCTTTTTTGTTTTTAATATTGCTTTCCTAGGGAGAAGAATCTGAAGTATTCCAGGTCAGGGGAAGGGGTGAGCGGTGGGGAGTACAGGGGTAAAGGTGGTCAAAAGGTGCAAACTTCCAGTTATAAGATGAATCAAGTCCTGGAGATGCAATGTACAGCATAGCGACTACAGTTAATGCTCTTTGTATATTTGAAAGTTGCTGAGGGAGTAGATCTTAAAAATTGTCACCACAAGAAAAGAAAAGTGTAACTATATGTGGTGATGGATGTTTAACCAAACTTATTGTGGCAACCATTTTTCAATATGTACATATAGCAAATCATTATGTTGTAGACTTAAAACTAATACAGTGTTATATGTCAATTATACTTCAATAAAAATAAATAAAAATAAAATATCCTTAGCCAGAGAAATTAAATACTAAGGAATAAGATTTTGTCAAAAAGGTTTGAGCTTTGGAGGCCACAAACCATTGTAATATCTAAGATTATTTTTGCCCACCTAAGAACAAGGTTCACTTCCCTGAGGGAAATATCATCCTCATTAAGAATTCATGCTCCAGCACTGGAGTGGTATAGGGGTTATGTTAATTATAATTTCAAGGGATTGGCTGGATTTTGTTAACGATTTTAAAAGCTCAGAAGAAAGACATTTCAGGCTCAGGATCTCCACCTATCAATTTAGGACATGGTAGGAAATCCAGAACACTTTCCTGGAGGATTTTTAAAAAATCCTCTTTTCCTGCAGCCTGAGAGCAGACTATGCTGAAAATCAGGCCCAAGATTTAATAGTGAGAGTGGCAGAGCTCCTCTGTTATCTTATGTAAAAGTCAGGGTTCCTGGAGGTAGGGAGAGGAATCCTGAGGCCTGGGATGGAGACATTTGGGTGGATGCAACTGAGAACCTTGTCCAAGTGGTGGTAGTAAGTAATGAGGAAGGCAAAGCCATGAGAAATTTTTAAGAGATTCTATAGGATTTGGTGACAAATTTGATAAAGGTGATGAGAGGGGAAGAATAGGGACTATGTCCAGATTTCTGGCTTACAGGACTGCTGGATGGTGGTCCATTCACTCAGACAAGGAAGTAACATTAGTCGCACCTTTGGGGGAAAAAGGTATAATGCTTGCTAACTTGTAGTTACTATTATTATAGTAATAATGATAGTATTATTATTGGAGAGATGAATTTAAAGATCATTTAAAGATACACAAGTACTACTTATCATGGAGCAATTGTGGCACAGAAATGTTAAGGTCCTATCACTAACATTTGTACAGTTAGGATTTGAAGCAAGACAATCTGATTCCAGACCCTTAGTCACTAATGTTTTTTCAGTTTGGGACATACGCAATTTGAGGTACAGTGGGGAATGCAAGTGATGCTGTCCAGGAGGTATTGGGAAATCCAGAATCTGAGCTCAGGATGAATGTCTGGGTTAAAAGTAGCCTCCGTGGTAGGAGGAAAACAGAAAAGAAAGCCCATTTTTGTCTGTCAGTACACTATAGTTCAAACCTTCATTACTATTTCTTTGTTTCCCCCACCACTCCCCTAGCCCCGCCCAGGAAAACCCAACTAGTATAATAAATGTCTGTCTCTGCGGTCATAGGAGATACGGTGGTTTTCAAATTCAGTTCTTGGCAATGATCCAGCAGATGCGGTGGTGCTTTGTAATCTGAAGAGGACCACAAGACCAGGGGGTTAACTGTTTTTTGGACCCTGCCTACACCACTAACGCTCCCCAGAAGTCGTCCCGAAATCTTCCTGGTGAAAAGCCTCTTCAGAGAAGCCTGCAGCCGTAAAACGCGGGGCGAGTAAAGAGAAGCTGGCGCAATGACGTCACGGGGCCGCCTGGTGATTCCCAGCCCCTGGCATCAGGCGCCGATGACGTCATTCCAGGCGCTCTCCTTCCCCCACGCCCGGGTTGGCCGCGCTCACGTGGGTTTGTCCAGGCCTCCCCGCCCCCTCCCACCTGCGGGAGGCGGGGCGGCCAGGGCTGGGCTCGCCGCCGCCTCGCCGGGGAGGGGGCGGGGGCCAGTGGGTGAGGCTGCCGGGCCAGGCCCCGCGGCGTACAATAGCGCGGCTGCAGGCGGGGGCCGCGGGTGCAGCTAGAGCCCAAGGTTCCCGCAGCGGCATTAGACGCCCCTGACGGCTCCCCACGCACACCCCCTCCCCCTCCCCCTCGGCTCGTCCACCTCGCCTGCCCGCCGCCTCCTTCGCCGGCTCTGCCGTCCTATTCCACAGGCGCTTTCCCCTCAGACTCTCATCCCCTCTTTCACGGAGCCCCACGCTCCCGCGATCCCCTCAG
>NW_006494614.1:48352914-48404029 GCF_000325575.1 Pteropus alecto | reverse complement strand
TTCTCCCCAGCGGGGCCGGCAGGGCGGGGGCGCCAGGTGAGATGGGGTGGGGGCGTCGCCTCGCGAGGTCGGCTGTTCCTGTCGGACCAACAAAGGCCCCCTGTGCACTCGCCCTCGCGGCCGCGGGTCTCACGCTGGGAGAGGGAAGGGGCGGGGGAAGGGCCGCGAGACCCGACAGGTCCGGATCTGGGAGCGACTCTCCCGAACTTTGCGGTCGTCCGGCGCTAACCGTGGCCCCGCGACTGGGAAGCCTAGCAAAGCAGCGTCTGATTCGTTCTGCATGGAAAAAATCACCCCTGTCCGGGCCGGGCGAATCACCTGTGGGGTTCAACTCCTTGAAAAATACGGCCGGGTAGCCTGAACTCTGCAGCCCCTCCCCCACTCCGGGAGTGCTCAGTAACTTGTGGAGTTAAAAACTGGGGAAGGAGAATTAGAGTTATTTGATGTTCATTATTCCATTTCTAAAGACGTGATTATTATAGCCTTTACTGACTTGAATATTTTAACCCTAACATCAGTGGGATTGCTTATGGGAGAGTACTTTAGAAATTTTGGGTGTTTGTGGGTGTTGGGAGCAAAGTGCTTGTTTGTTAAACTCCTTGGTTAACTGTCTTATGCTTCCCCCCCCACACCCCCCCGAACTGTGAAAGGTGAGGGGCAGGGTTAATACTATGGTTACCAATAAAAATTCCAATTCATTAGCCTTTGAAAATTATTCCTGAGAAAAATCTATAATTTTGCCTTATATATCTTTGGTTTTTTTCAACTTTGCCAAGAGAAAACAGGAATCATCTGTACACAGATGCCTCATTGGTCTTACCTTGTGACTTCACCTACTTCCTGTATGACCTTGAGCAGGTCACTTCCAGCCTTAAAGTTCCAGGAGTTCGCTTTATGCCCTAGAAACAGGCAGGTATCAAGCACCTACTCAACCATCAACACCTCACTAAGAATCCCCCAGGCCCTTACTTGCATTGTTGTCTTTGCTAGGATCTACCCCTAAACTCTTCTGAGGCAAAACTGACTCCTCATTGGGATCCTCAGAGGCATGTAGGATTTTTTACAGCGCTTGTAACGTTTTTTTTTGGTTCCTGTTTTGGAAATCTTCAGTCAGGTTCGTGTGAAACACACCTCACCTTTACAAGAAACTCTGCTTCTCGAAAAGAATTTGGGGAACGTGGACCCTGAATCAGTCCCTGAAAACTTATCCATATCCTTACCTATCTATATGAGCTCATGGGTGTCTATGGTAAATTTGCTTATTCAATCATTCATTTATCCAGCATTACTCAAGTCTGGAGAGCTACTGTTTCAGGTCTCCTGCTAGGGCTATGGGGATTCAGAGTCTCTTAAGACATTCCCTTGTCTTCAAAGAACTCAAAGTCTAGTGGGTGAGGTAGACATGTAAACAATGAAGGCCTGCCCTAATCTCTGGGGGACTCCAGCTGTACGGGGAGTAGTGTGCAGTAATTGAAGCTGCTGGACCTGTTTTACAAGACTGATCTTGGCCAAAGTGAGTCCTGCAGGGAAGGTGATGACCTGCCTCTCTTCTAAAAGGTAGCAAAAAGGTAAAAAGCTTATTCAATTCAATTTAATATAATATATATTTACTAAACACATGTTATGAGGCCCTGTGCTTTCTGAAAGGAGGGCACTATGTATCCAGAGAGATCTTCGTAAAACAAAATCCATCACATCATTTCTCCCTACCCCCACTAGTCATTACCTAAAGACAAATTTTCAAACTCAAACCTGAATAAGAAGTTCTTGGAGGTCAGACTACTGCCTACGTCTGCAGCCCCAGTTTCTATAACTCCTCTGCCATACTCTTTCTCATCTCTGCTTTTGCTTGTGCTGTTCCTTCTGTCTGGCATGCCAGCCTCCCAATGCCATATCTGCCTGTGAAGTGCTTGCTGGACCTTTTGGAAGCAGTCCTTTAGTTTCTTCTCCTATTCCATAGGATGAGTTGCTTTTTCATTTTCTGGCTCTTGTGAATACCACTCTTATAGCTCTCTGTTGCACTGTATTGCAATTATTTGAATTTGCACCTGTCTTTTTTCATTAACCTGTGAATTTCTTGAAGGCAGAATCTGTTTATTTTTAGTGCCTAGCAAAGTTCTTTACACTGAATAAGTGAAATAAATGAATGTATGAATGAAGAAGCAAGTCAAGGCTTATGAGACAGAGGATACCTAATCCTTTGGGTTAAGAACAATTAGCTCCAAGTGTGGTCCCTCCACCAGCATCAACATAATCTGGGAATTTGTTAGGATTTCAAATCATTTGTTCCATCCCAGACCTACAAATAAAAATTTGGGGGGGTTTGAGCCCTAAAAGCTCTGTTTTAACAAGCCCTTCAGGTGATTTTTGTTAAAGTTAAACCTCTGGGTTTAAAAGAGATGCTTTTGATAAGACCAGCTCCTTGCCAGCTCCTTGCCTCCCTTCCTTTTTCTTTTTCAGAGCACTTACTGCTTGATGTTCCGACATTACTTTTGTCTGTGTTTTGCCACTAGATTGAAAGCTTCCTGAGAGCAGAGAATTTTGTCTGTTCACTACTTTAATCCCTGTGCCTACAATAGTGACTGTATATAGCAGGCACTCAAATATTTGTTGAATTAATAATATAAGATGATTTAGTCCCATTTATTGTCGGCTGCTAAATTGGGGTTTTATTCGGGAATAGTTCTCAGAATGAAGAGGATCCACACTCTATTATGGAAGTCAAGTGGATACTAACATTTTTTGGAATTTATTTTAGACTGAGCTTTTCCTCCGTTTTACATCTGCCTGTCTCCACCAAAGCCTGCAGGAGTTTTTGGCTTTTGTTCTAGCCAAGACCTGAAAACTGCTGTTGAAATATCTTAGGCCAAGATTGTTTCTTTGGAATTTGCAACTTGGTTTTGCAAGTCTAAGCACCCTAACTTTTGAACCTTTTAACTTGAAACTGTCTCTTCCGGATCTCCTGTGGTTTTGTCTTTCTCTAGTGATACTCAGAGCCATACAAGGGCCTGTTAGACTCCACACAAAGGTTTTTCTTTCTTAGGAAGCACGTAAAAAAAATTTTTTTTCTTTCACTTTCTTATTAGCCCTAAGATACCAGGCCTAGTTTTCTCCTTTCCTAACTTCCCTCTGGGAGATTGGCTTCATTTGTTCATTCATTTATTTATAAACATTTATTGAGTCCTTCTCTACCATGTGCCAGGCCCCATGCTAGAATAGGGTGTTCAGATACTCTGAAGGATGCAGATCAAGTCTTTAATGAGTTAAAGGTATCACAATATGGTGTGATAAGTCTTGAAATGAAGGGATAAAATGAGGAATAAAAAAGCGATGTGTACTTATAAAGATAGGAGAAAGCTGTCTTTCTAATTTTTTCCCCTCAGTTTAGGAGTAGTTTATCAAACAAACATCATTTCCATAAGCAGACTTTAAAATTTAGTTTTTAAAAGGTTGATAGCTGTGTTGGGGGAAAATGAAAACAAAAATCAAAGTAGAATCAGCAATTGTTTATCTGAGATAATTCTGTTTCTGGTTTTAATGAATTTTCTCCTGTTTTTAATCTTTCTAAATCATAACCAGAAAGTAGAGGGAAAACCTTTTTTTTTTTAGTATAGTAAAGAGAAAAGTTTAAGGTTATCAAAAGAATATACTGTTTTATAGATGTCATTTTAATTCCTAAGGACCAATGTTGTAATTTGGGGTGGGGGAATAATGAAACCAGGAGAAAGTATGGAAACCCTAATTTAGTTTCTATGTTACTGTATGACCTTATGGAAGTAATTTTATCTCTGCCTTTTCTCTTAACTGAAAATAGAGATAGTAACAGTTGCTGTGACCAGCACACAGTTGTGAAGCAACTAAGTAAAATATTGAATATAAAGAAACCTTTGAAAACTATAATTTGTTAGCTAGTTGTTAGCTGCTGGTAAACTTATTAACAGTAGCTTACATTATTGAACACCTGTTATGTACAAGACACTATGTGAGATGTTTTCTCCAATCTTCAAAATAAGCACGTGAGATGACTGCTAGCATCTCTCTTTCATGGATAAGGAGATCGAGGCTCAGACTGGCAAGGGAACTTATTCAAGGTTTTGCTGAAAGTAAGTGGCAGACCTCATTTTCAGTGGATGTACACCTGATACCAGCAGTTATGTGTTACGTTCATTATTTAGGTGCTGTAATTTTTCCGTATAGAGGATATAGGAGTTTTGCAAGTATATTGCTGTGAGAGTTAAATTTTTTCTTCATTTAGCCTATTCCTTTTTTCTTTTTGAGCATAGAAAGATTGGTGAAGACAATTGACATGCATTTACATTTATCTTTTATACACAGAAAAGAATAACATCTTGCCCTTGTGTTTTTGTTCAGTTTTTTTTTTTTTTAAATGCCTACAGCACCTGATCTTCCTAGATGGTCTCCCATCCAAGTACTAACCAGGCCCGACCCTGCTTAGCTTCCGAGATCAGATAGGATCAGGCATGTTCAGGGTGGCATGGCCATAGACTTGTTCAGTTTTTACAACAGCTTTGTGAGATAGATATTTCCATTTTACAGGAGTTAGGAGATTGAGGATCAGAGAAGTCTTGGCTTGCTCAAAGGTACATTATTAACAAATGACTAAATATTGGTTTAAACCTGTATTTTGTCAATCAAAGTATAGTACTTTACTTTTACTACTATACCATATTGCTTTTTAAACTCTATCAAACTAGGTCAGAAACATGGCAGAGTGAGAGACATCCTCAGATTTCTCCCCTTGAAACAATAATAAGCTGAACATCTAAAACTCAACAAAAAATACCGAAACTGCACATCTGAGCTGGGATCTTTGCATAAGAGCTACCACAGTGCCCAGAAAAGTGGTTTATGTTCCTCGAAAGTGTTTATTGAGTGAAGAAATATTAAATGCTGCTTCATGTTCAAAACAAAAACAAAAACACTCTATCAAACTAAACTGTGGGGCACTAGAAATGGCCCTTTTGATTACTTCCTAATATCTTTAGCTTCTTCACCCCAAGAAAATCTTGACTGAAGTCCACACACAAAAAATTTGCTGATAAAACTCTCAGATGGTCATGATATTGCAGACTTACAAATAACATTTCTCTACTGAAGCTGAGAGATGAGACTTTATCCAGTATTCTGTCACCTATTTTACCTGAATATTCATTTCCCTTTGCCATGATAAATTTAACATAATGTAATACATTTTTCCGCTCTTTGTTAAGTCTTCTCTCTCCTGAGTAATTTCCCCCACTCTTCCATCCTTCTAGCTTTGAGATGGAGGAAAATCATCTGTGTGGTAGGACCCTCCAGAACATTCCCTTTTTAGAAATAGTGTAGTATAGTAATAAGACTAGAAAGAACCAGAGACTCATTGATCCATCATTAATATGATTTTGTTTGATATTGATTCTCTAAAATTGATCCAGGTCTTGGTTATAAAAGATCCATTATGTCTTGGCTCTTATTCATGAACTCAGGGTGAGGTAATTTGTATGCAGCATTGGGAAATTCATTCTTGTTTATGGGGTTTTCTTCTACTTTTCAACTTTCAATTTTCCTTTCCCTTTCAGACTGTGTAAGTACCAACTGAGGCTGGCAAGAACATTTTCCTCGTTTATAGACTCTGCCTTTTGAATTTTTTGGAATGATAAATGACAGTGATCATATGTGTAGCTTTAACCCTCATCTACCTGGCTGTATCTTCAAGGCCCGGCTTTCTTTATTCTCGCCCTGCTGCCCACACAGCTGAGATTGATTAATGTCTTCCTCATTTGGACACTTGTCCCCATAGTACTTTGTATATTGCTGTGGTATAATCTATCACTTTCTAGGGAAGGAGATAGACATAGAAGGAAGAGCCCTAACTTTGAAGAAGGGCAGTGCCTGCTTGGACATTTAACGTATTTAATAACTTTATTTCTTCATTTGGAAAAGAGAAATAATACCTAATTCACAGAGTTGTTCATTAAATTAATAATATATGTTAAAATGAATTGTAAGGTGTTAAACTACATAGATGTTTGGTAGAATTGTAATTTTATGTATAGCAGTGGTTTTAAATTTTGGCCATACATTTGAACCATGTGTGAAAATGTTAAAATTGCCTAGGCTTTATCTCAAGTCTGCTTAATCAGAACCTCTTGGAATCTCTATTTTTGAAGGTTTATAGGTGATTCCAATATGCAGTCAAGGTTGAGAAGTACTGCCTTATAATATTTACATAAACGTCTTATGCGAGCTGTTGTATGAAAACTAATGTTTACTCATTTAAAATTCATTTCCTAAACACACATTAAGCATCAGGCATTGTCATGGGTTCTGAAGAAACAGATGAATCATACCTGGTTCCTGCCCTTAAGTTTATAGTTGAGAAACAGATATGTCCATAGACAATAATACTATATTGAGACAAAAATGACACGTGGAGACATATGCTATTGCATTGTGAAGACAGAAGAAATTCATCTACTCCATCTGACATGGAGGTGTCCTGGCAAGCTACCTTGACGAAAGTGACACCTAAGTTGGGTTTTGAGAGATGAGCAGGGGTTAACCAAGTACAGTGAAGGAGAGGAAAGCCTTCCAGAAAGAGCTGTATGAGGGCTAGAAGGCTTGATAGCATGTTTGGGGAATCCTGAATAGTTTAGTACCCTTAGAGAATAGATGCAAAGTGAGGAGTGGTAAGAGAGAGGAGGGCAAGGCTCAGATAATAAAGGGCCTTTCGTATACTGTACAAAGTACTTTCATTGATATTATCTCACCTTATTCTTTCAACAACTCCCTGGGTTAGCTAGGACAGGTATTGTTTTATCTCTATTTTATAGATGAGAAAACAGGTTAATTGAATTGCCTGAGGGTGTACAGCACAGATATGATTTGAAGCCAGGTCTTTCTGACTCTTGAGCTCATGCTTCTTCCATTACACCATAGCTGTCCTGTACCTTTACAATGTTGTGAGGATCAGATAAGCTCTGTAGATAAGTGCATGGTAATTTGTAAGCTGTAAAGTACTTGACTGTTAGGAGTTTTGACTAAGTGGCCTCTAAAAGTTGCTTTTAGCTCTAAGATTCTGTAGACCTTTTCTAGGATTTTCCTTAATTGCTGAATAGATTTTTTTTCCCTGTGGAGTTGGTAGCCAGAGTCCAGTGAGTTAAATAACCAAATAGTTAGTTATTCCTCCAATTTGAGTGTCTTTACTCAAACCTCTTTGTTTTTAAAATACATTTCTTTTTCTTTTAATATGAAAGTAATACATGATTCTCATAGAAAATTTGGAGAATACAAAAGAATAAAAGGTAAAAAAACCACAAAAACTAACCCAATAAATTCATCAGAGTTTTATTATAGAAAGATGATCAGTAGTAGCATTTCATCTATTTCCTTCTAATCTCTTTTAAAAAGAGTTTCGTATCTTTTTAAAGATACGAAAGGGGATCTCCCTGATATCCCCTTTCCTCAACCTTACTGTACGTTGGGGATAAATGAGATCAGGAAGTAATCAACATCATCAGCCTCATTACAACTGACCTTTTACTGAGGACTTTCACAGTGCCAAGCAATTTACATTTGGTTTTTTATTTTACTCCTCAAACGATGTTACAGATTTTATAAAGTTACAGATTTATACTCATTTTACAGATGAAGAAATTTAGGATCAGAGAGATTAAGCTGGCATTTGAAGACATTTTTATGATTGTTGCTGTGTGACCATTGCAAGTCTCTTAACCACTCTGAGCCTCAGTTTTCCTTAGCTGTCATATAGATGTATTAAAGTTGATGCCAACTTCACAGTTCAAATATTTTATGACTAATTTTTTTTCCTTCTCTCTGCCCTCACCCTTTCCTTGTAATACACTAGGAAATAGTCCATCAATAACAGTGTGTCACTATGGAAAGAATTCTCAGTGGGTTAGAGGAGAAAAATTTAAATTTCCAGGTTGGGGGATGAGTAGAAAGGGACCTGGAATATTTGGAAGGAATCTCAGGACCCCTATCACCTTTTGGAGAATTAATATTTTATAACATTTTCTTTCATTTAAGATTAATTTTCCATCTGAAATTTGACCTGTCTAGAGTCTGAGATTTTTATTTGGTATCAGGATAGATTTTGTTTGATTAATTCAAGAAGTTATCTATATATAAACTGCAGAGTAACTTAAAGCAAAAAGCCAGATGAGCAATGATAGACTTTCGAAAGTCCAGATTTCCCAAGCAGCCTAAAGACAATATGTATTTAGGGTTTATTGTTTTCAAACACTTTTATATACAGTCTCATTTAATTTAATTCTGTCCTTAAGGCATCACATTTTTATAGATGGAGAGAAGTGACTTGTCTATGATATAGCTGAGAGTTTCTTCTGTCCCCAAATCTGGTGCTGACTCCTGATCATTTGGATGCTGTCTTCACCTGTGGTACTTCTTTCATTTTTCTCTTGACTTTTAAGACATTCCTGGTTCCTTGGAGAATGTAAAATTTATTTACAGCTTGTTCTCTTTTAAAAAAATCATGTCGTTTCATAGAATTTTCTGAAGTTGACAACTTTGTAAAGGTCCCAGGCCAGCTGGGAATGGCTGCTGAGTATATTCTTATTTGTGGGTTGATAGAGTATGGGTGAAACATACACACTTTCATATCGAGTGTATAAAACCAATACATCTCTATAGTGCTTCTATTTATTCCATAATTAGTCTACAAATATTTATTGATTACTTCCTATATATCAGGCATTCTGCTTAGTACTAAGGGTACAATCATAAACAATTCAGAAATGGTCCTTGTCCTTTCTCTTATAAAACTGACATTCTAGAGGAGAATACAGACAAAAACATTAAATGTATAAATAGTTGCAGGTTTTGATAAGTCCTACAAAAGTCATGAAGGATTAATGTAAAGAATTTTGGAGTGATAAAGGGAAAGCCTCATTGAGGAGATGATGTTTTTAAACTAAGATATGTAAGATAAGTAGATATTAATCATGCAAAGAATGGTGTATAGAGCATGTCAGGCAGAGAGAACATTTTAAATGCATAAAATCCTTGAAAGTAGATAAAAGTTGAGAGCTATTCTATTCAGTGTGGTAACTACTAGCCAGTGTGGCTGTTGAGCATTTGAAATGTGGCTAGTTCATATGCAGATATGCTGTAAGTGTAAAATACATATCAGATTTTGAAGACTTAGTACTGAAAAAATTTAAAATAGCTTTTTATATTGATTATATATCAATTGGGTTAAAATATATTTTCAAATTAATTTCGCCTGCTTTTCTTAACTTAAAAAACTATCTACTAAAAAATTTAAGATTACAGATGTGGCTCATGTTGGTGGCTTGCATTATATTTCTATTGGATAGTGCTGGTTTAGCTCAAAAAAGGCGAATGGTATGAGGTAAAGTTGGAGTGGGAGGAAGGAACCTTTCCAAATGATATCCTTCCTGTGCAGTACCCTAGTTAATCCTGAGAAACTGAGAATTTATTATTAAATCTGATTTAAATCTGATTTTATAGACAATTAGTGACTACTTGACCACCCCCTCCATCGTGCCAGAATGAGGTAAACCAGCACTTTAGCAGTGTCTTGAGTGTAGAATGTTCTCTATCATTGTCAGCTAAAATAAGCAAATAAAAATTGATGAACAAATTGATTAATCCAGATTTTCAAGTGGTTTTGAGATTGATTGCCTCTGGATATCTATAATATCTAAACAGAACTGTTGGTCAAAGATTGAATTTTTCATTAAAGAAAAACAAACTTTGCAGGCTGACTCCTTGAAATTGTTTCACAGTAAACTTCTTTCAACTTTTTTGTATATTTTAAAGTTCTTTATAATAAAATATTGGGAAGGGGAGTATGTACAGCGAGCACCCATATACTCATTAGATTCTATAATATTTTGCTATATTTGCTTTATTACGTGTCCATCCCTTCATTCATTGATCCATTTTACTTTGAAGCATATTTCAGAATAAATTGCAGATATCAGTACTTCACTTTAAACATTTTACATTCATATCATTATTTGTTTACATAGAACTATATTCTTATCTACTATGCTGTAGCATTGTTTGGTTAATGTCTGTCTGCCCTACTAGACCCTAAGTTCCAGAGCATCATTTCTCTTTAAGGCATGGTACCTTAGAAAGAATGAGTTTTAACATACTATCTTTTTCTTTAAAATAAAAATGTCTTTTTTTTGTTCACTGTTATATTCACAATTCCTAGCATATAGTAGGCACTTAATAAATATTTTTTGATTGAATGAATGAAAGTGGAGCCAGCATTCAAACTGAGGTCCACATGACTTCGTTACTAAGAACATTTGTTTGATTTTCTCCAGTTTAATAAACATAGAAGAGTCCTTTCAGTGTCTGATGTCCGGAGATAGAAGGGACCTGACTGTGCTAAGTATTTAGCTACTTACTGTAAATATCTCTGACCTGAGTTGAAGGTGAAGTTATGCCCTTCAACTAAGGATATGTAATATTCTTAAGCCAGTTACTAGCTACTTTGCCATTCTGGGTCAGTCTTCATTTTGAGCTATGGAATTACGTATTACTGAAAAATGGCATTGGATTGAGGCTCTTGTAGGCATATTGATCTTCTAGAGGGTCCATTCTTTTTAGTACTGTTCAAGACATTTCAAAACAAGCAGCTTTCTTCTAGATTAGTATGAGTTTTTTTTAAAGTGCCACATAATTCTAATAAGGCTTAACATCTAAAGTATTACTTTCTTCCACTAAAAATAACAGAGCTCTATTTCACAAACTGTTTTGTAATACTGTATTTAAAATTCAGCCATGATTCCATCACTAATGAATGTACTCTTGTTTTCTTTTTTATTACACACAAACATATATATATATTCACATGGTTATAATCACAGTGTAGACCTAAGTTTTTTGTTTGCCATTTTTTCTAGACCTATAAATGTTTCACATGTTACTTAGTGTTCGTTATAAAATTTAACATTGTATTTTATTATTTGCCTAAACCATAGTATCTGTCCTACCAGAGAAACATAAGTAGAATTCTTTCTCAGGGAAATCTCAGTTACGCTCTTGAGGCCTTTCAACTGATTGGATGACACCTGCCCAGATTATGAAGAATAACCTCCTTTATTTAAAATCAACTGATTGTAGTGTGTACCACATCTATAAAATATCTTCACAGCAGCACCTAGGTTAGTATTTAATTCAATAACTGGATGCTATAGCCTAGCCTAATCGACATGTAAAACTTATCGCAATCGTTTAGGTTTTTCTTTTCCTATTATAAATTAAACTGTAATTTTATTAATAACATTACATAGAGCTTTCTCCTTTCAAAAATTATTTCTTTAAAATGAATCCCCATGGGTAGAAATACTAGGTCAAGGAGTATGAAGACCTAACAGGCTCTTGACAGGATTTAATATTTGCAAACTGAAAATCTCACCACAACCTTTCTTTTAATGATGTCTTGAGGAGTTGATTTATTCAACTGACTCATTTCCCACTTCCACAGTGATTGTAACTATGTGACTATGTATGTTTATGTATTAAAAAAAAAGGAAACGAGTTTATTCATTTCCCATTTGCACAAACCTGTTTTTCTCCCTGTGTTTTCCAGCTCTGGAAATAGCTGCTTTTTTTTAGGGTTATCTTCTGTTCTCCCCTCAGTCTCCACCTGTCACTTTCTCCCCTGCCCTTCTCATCTTTTGTATGCTAGACTTTGCCTCATACATCACAGATAAAATGAAGCTTCATTTTCCTGCTACTGAATCTAAGAATCTGCTTGGATTTGTACCCATTTTTGCTTTTGCCTCTTCCTTTACAACGAAGGACGTGGTTCAAGGAAGGGCCTGCTCCTTCACATGCTTTTTGATTCCTTCCCATGGTCCCATCTTAGAAAACTCACTTCATTGCTTTCTAATGAATTATCATAAGCAGTATTTAAATGTTTTGTTTAAAGGAAAACAGTTTTCCCCACCAATCAAAAGCATTCCTGAGATCCCATGTCAGGCTCCAGCTAAACCATGTCTTTGCTCTCCTTCAAAGCCAGTCTTTTTTAAATAGCTATTTATGATGTCTGCTTCCAGCTCCTTACCTCCTGTTTACTTGGCAGCCTGCTCCACTCTACCCTCATCACCTCATCACAACTGCTTTTGCTAAGGCCCATAATGACCCCCATGGTGTCACATCTACTTAAAAAAAGCAAACAACCCCTGCTCCCCGCAATAATCCCTTAATAGCATCTTAATTGTTAGTGTGGTTCAAATGTCATACTTTCTTTAACACTTTGAAACAGAAGCCACACCAGGGCTACACAGATTGCTTGATATCTTTTGTGTCTCTTAATTGTTTAGTTTCCTCTCAATCTCTTTTTTTCCCCTTGTCAATTTACTTGTTGAAGAAACCATGTTGTTTGTCCTGCAAAGTTTTTTCCACTCTGGATTTTTCATTTTTCTGTTACAGTTTAACAAGTTCCTTGTTTCTGTATATTACTTATAAGTTAATATCTAGAGGCTTCATCAGATTCAGGTTTTTGTTTTGTTTTCATTGTACAATTCGATGAGTTTTTTCCAATTATAGTTGGCATATAATAATATACCAGTTTCAGTTGTACAGCCTAGTGATCAGAGATCCACATAACTTGCAAAGTGATCACCCCACTAAATCTAGTATCCCTCTTCCCCTTTATATATTTATTACATATTTAACCATTTTTCCCATGCTATACTCTACATCTCCATGTCTACGTCTCTATTCTGCAACTATCCATTTGTACCTCTTAATCACTTTGCCTTTTTTTTGCCGTCCCCCAAACCCTCCTCCCATCTAGTAGCCCTCAAAATATTCTCTGTTTCTATGAGTTTATTTCCACTTTTGTTGTTGTTATTTTGTTCTTTAGATTCCACATGTATGTGAAATCATGTGATATTTGTCTTTCTTTATTTGACTCATTTCATTCGGTGCAGTACCCTGTAGGTCCATCAAGGCGATATCTTTTTCCATCTCCGTTCTTTTAGTCTGTGTGTGTCTTTTAATCTGAAATGAGTCTCTTGTAGGCAGTATATGCAGAGGTCTTGTTTTTTATCCATTTAGCCACTCTATCTTTTGGTTTGGAGCACTTAATTCTTTTCCATTTGAAGTACTTCTGTTAGGAATGTAGTTATTAGCATTCTTTATTCCTGTTTTTGATACATGTTTTTTCTTCTTAAAGAAGTCCCTCTAACATTTCCTGTAATACTGGCTTGGTGTTGATAAATTCCTTTAGCCTATTTTTGTCTGGGAAGCTCTTTATCTGTCCTTCAACTCTAAATGATAGTTTTGCTGGATAAAATAATCTTGGTTGTAGATCCTGGGTCTTCATACTGTCAAATGTTTTGTGCCAAGCCCTTCTGTCCTGTGTGGTTTCTTTTGAGAAATCAGCTGCCAGTCTTATGGGTGCTCCATTGTAGGTAACTGCTTTTGCTGTTTTTAAGATTCCCTCTTTGTATTTAACTTTTGGCGTTTTAATTATGATGTGTCTTGGTGTGGGCCTCTTTGGGTTCCTCTTTCTTGGGACTCTCTGAGCTTCCTGGGGTTGTATGTCTATTTCCTTCACTAGGTGAGGGTAGTTTTCCATCATTATTTCTTCAAATAGCTCTTCAACATCTTGTTTTCCTTCCGGTGTGCCGATGAGACAGATATTTTTACCTTTAATAGTGTCCCATAGGCTCCTTAAATTATTATTATAGTCTTGGCTTCTTTTTTCTTGCCATTTTGATTGAGTGTCCTTGGCTTCCTCACCCTCTATATCAGTGGTTCAATCCTCTTTATCCATTCTGTTTATTTCATCTAACATACTCTTCATTTCAGATAATGTGTTCTTCATTTCTGACTGGTTCCATTTTATAATTTCCATTTCCATTTTTATGTTTTTTATCTCTTTGTTCAAATTCTCACTGAATTCATTTACACTTCCCCTAAGTTCATTGAGCATCTCTATAACCAGTGTTTTGAATTCTGTATTTGTTAGATTGCTTCACTTCATTATATCTGGATCTTTGTTCTCTTTTCTTATATGGTTTCTGCTTCTTTGTCTTCCCATTTTGGCTGCCTTTTTGTGTCTGTTTCTATGTACTAAGCAAAGCTCCTAAGTCTCTGGGTCTTATTAGTGTAGCCTTGTGTAGTAGGTGTCCAGAGGCACAGTCCTGAGAGGGGTTCAGCTGCAGGCCAGTTTAGCCCCAGCCTGTGCCCCTCCGGGGGCCACCTGTTAAGATTCAGCAAGCAGTCCACCATGCTGTGCTTACAGGTGCCTTGAGAAACCACAACAGAAACGGAGGCCAGCTGCTGCCAGTGTGAGTCTTGGTTCTGTTCAACAAGGAGCACCTGACTTCCCAAGGATGTGGCTTGGGTGGGGCGGTGAGTTGGGGGAGGCAGAGTTTCAGGGAATCCTCTGGGCGGAGCGACCTCTATTATCTAGTTTGATGACATCTCAGTTATGCTGGCCCTACGTCAGCACACTGGGAGTAGGGAGGGCTCAACATAGGAGAGACCCTAGCCTCTGGCTCTCACTTCAACAACTCAGTGTCCCTCCGTAAGTCCCTGGTGCCCCCTGTGCAGCTGACCCGGTGCTGGTGCTCAGAGTAAGTACGTCTGTCACCGAGAAAGTCTGTTTGCGGACACAGCCTCTTTAAGAGACATCTGTGGCTGCTGCTGCTGCTCCGTCCCACTCAGCCGCTTGGGGCCTGGCAGCCTTGTGTCCTTGCTTGGTCCTACCTCCTCTCTCATCTCAGGGTGATTGCTTATTTCTCTCCGTAGTTGTAGGGCTTGTTCATCTAGATCCCAGGCGACTTTTCTTGCTGTTTTCTGTCACAATTTTGATTTGGTTGCAAGAGGCATGAACAAAGCCTCTATCATCTATGCCATTTTTTTTTTTTTACCTACAATAATCTTTTAACTAACATCTTTGCTCAAGACTTGTAAAGGCTTTTTGTTTGATTTAGGAGAAAATATGAACTCTTAAACATGATTTATAAGGTTCTGAATGACCTGGCCCTTGTTTTTGTTTCTCTTAACTTCATCTTGTGCTACTCTCCACCTCAGTGATTGGCATTTTTTTCCTGTTCGACAAAGTTTGAGAAAGCCTTTCTTGCCTCAGTGCCTGTTTTTTTTCCTTGGTATGCTCCTCCCCAATTCTGGCTTCTTCACGAGTCTGGCTTCTTCTCTCCCTCTTGTACTTCTTTTAGTATCTACTATGAGCCAGGATTTCTCTGTTATCCTCTTACAGTACATTGTTGTTTTCTGTAATGGCATTTGTAATGATTTGTAATTCTATACTTATCTCACTGTTTGTTATATATCTAGACTTTCAGCTCCATCGAGTCAAAGATCATATTTCTTTTGTTCACCATTGTATCGCATCACCCTAGTACAGTGCCTGGAGCAGTGACTGTTATAAATATTTGCTGAATGAGTGAGCTCACACTGTCCAATGGATTACCAAGCCTGGTCAGTTTTCTCTCTGAAGTTTTTTTCAAATTTGTTTTTATTTTTCTATTCTTTCTGCTCTCGTTTAGATCATAATCATCTTTTTTTCTAAGCTTTTAATTACGCTTCACTAGTGCCCTGCCCTCTTATTCATTCGTTATTCTGCCAGGAGTAATTTTTCTGATTCTGTCATGGTTTTGCCTAAAAGTGATCAGTGTGTCCACATTGCTTATACGATAATATGTAAATTAATTCATTATTCAGGGAACTTTACAATTTGACCCCACCTACCTCTTCAGCCTCATCTCTCCTGACCCTACTCTGTCTCTCTAAAAAGACTGTTTTAGTTTCATTCACTTTTCGTATGTCATATCACTCTGCCTTCAGCCTGGAATTCTTTTTTCCTCTTTTCTATTAAAATTCTTCAGGATTCAGCGTGGATGCCATTTCTTCAATGTAGGCTTCCACTTCTCATCTACCATTCATGATTATAAATCCCTTGAGAGTATGCTATAGACTGTGTCTCTCCCAAATTCATGTGTTGAATCCTAATGGCCCTGTGTGATATTTGGAGGTGGAGCCTTTGGGAAGTGATTAGGTCATGAAGATGGAGCCCTGCTGAATAGGATTAGTGTCCTTATAAAAGAGACCCCAGAGAGCTCCCTTGCCCCTTCTGCCATGTGAGGACACAGCCAGAAAAAAAGCCATCTGTGAACCAGGAAGAGGGTTCTCCCCAGACACTGAATCTTCTGGTACTTTGATCATAAACTTCCTAGCCTCCAGAACTGTGAGAAATAAATTTCTGTTGTTTGTAAGTCATCTAGTCCATGCTATTCTGTTTATGACAGCCCAGAGGGACTAAGACAGGGTAGTACTTTGTTTCTTTCCTTGCTATGTACTCAGCATCTTAAACAGTGTCTGGCATAGAGTAGGTTCTCAAATACTTGTTGAATGATTAAAATAATTTACTTATATACTCAAATATTTATTAGGCTTTTTTGAATTTCTATAGTACTCTCCTCATCCTTTGCGCTATAATTAGATATATAAAAATGCACTTGTTATCTATAGGAAGTGATCACTTATAAAATTAGTACCCGCTTAAACATCCCTCCCTGCTCACCACTGGGCTCTGTCCTCTTCAGTCTCTTTGTCAGTAAGTGCCTTTGTAATAGTAGGACTATTAATATCTGACATATAATGCATAGAGATTCTAAAATGAAAACTGAAGTTTCTGCAAAACATGAAGAATTTTATGAATTTGAAATAAAATGATATTGGAGAATGGCTTGAAACACACACACAGACACAACTGACAAATGAGGATGAGGTCGTTAGACCAGTTTAAAATTGAAGGGAAAATTATTGTGAATAATGGCATAATGGGAGATACAGAGGACAATGATTTGAGTAATGAAGGATTAAGAGAGACCCTGGGGAAAAACCGGTGAAGCTCTTGAATATTTTACAAAATCATTCATCTTATCAACGTGTGTTGAAAGCCAAATTGAAGTGACAGATGTTTCTTGTTTTAAGAATTACCTTAGTGGCAATTATAACTTAAATTTTGTTAAATTAAGAATTACAAAAAATTTGTTTGATGTTTATTTTGATAAATTAAAGACCCAATCAACTTAAAAAATATTTTACTGGGAAATTTTGGTCCCTAGCAAGTTAACTTAAATGGCACTTTTGGGTATTGGTTATCCTCAGATACCAAGAATCCCTCTGTATGTACTTGTACCCCCATGAGATTTAGTTCCTTGAGGTTGAGGATTGTGCTTTATTCATTATATTCCTGCGGTGCTTAAGCTCAGTCTGGTTCATAGGGGATATAAATACATAGGGATAGGAAGAAGTGAATAATAATTGAAGGGATCTGGAAAAACTCCTTGAGAGATTTTTTAGTACATAGCTTGTATGCCAGGTGAGTGAGTAGGGTTTGATGTAATACTTTGCTAAGTCCAAAAAGAAAATTTTTTATTCGTCCTTTTGCCAGTTCTTGCGAACAGTGTACTTTAATATTCAGAGTCTGTTGTCTGCCTCAATAGCTCTTGTTCTCATTGTAATTCTTCCTGGAGATTGAGATGGAAATGAGGAATGTTTTGGGCTGCTGCCTGGGCATCCACATTCATGAGAACTTAGAAATGCAGAGAGACCAAAAGCCAAGCCTTGACCTAAACGAATCCAGGTCAGCCAATCATTGCTTTCCTGGCTCTCCCTTTGTTCTCTGTGCCTCCAGCTGCCTATCTGCAGGAGGTTTGTGCTACAGCTGTTTATAGCAATTAATATAATGCTAATGTGCCTCATAATGAAGGCATGGAATCACGTGGTCCCAGCTGGTGAATAAGAACTGTGTAGTGTCAGCCTTCAAAGTACCTTTTCACTAGCAACAATTGGACTAGGCACCTGAATACACCTTTTCACGTTGTTTTTGAAACCATGGAAACAGAAGCTGAAAGTGACCATAGCTTAGGGAAGCTAACCCCTCATTTTATGGGATGAGGAAAAAAAAACCCTCAGAGGTGATAAAGCTCATTTCAAATTAATAATTCCATGACCTCATTTTAACAAAGCTCTATCTCATGGAAATATAACTTTATCCTCTCTCAGTACTGCATAGCAGTTAAAACCTCAGCCACCGACCTAACTTTGAATCCTGTGGCTCTGCCACTTCCTGACTGTGTGATCTGGGGGGAGTTACTTCTGTAGTTTCAGTTTCCTTATCCTTAAAATGGTGCTAATAATAGTACTTGCTTTATAGGTTTGTTACTAGGATTAATGAGGGGTGATAATTGCAAAGCAGTTAGCAGGTTTGGGCACATAACAAGTGCTCAATAAAATTTGGCTAGCATTATTATTATTATTATTATTATAGGGTAGGGAAGCTAAAATGAGCCTAATGACACCACTGCTTTAATTTACAGCCCTGTCCTTGAACTTTTGTTCCTAATTCTTCAGTTAGATCTAGCCCTGCGAAAGCAAGGACCTTGTCTGCTTGCTTGCTTCCCTGTATCCTCAGCAGCTAAAGTACTTTTTAGTGCGTAGCAGGTGTTTAGTAAGTATTTGGTGAATTAATGAATTCTTTTAGGGAAATTTTCTCTGAATAACACTTACTTTTGGATACTCCAATGGCTTGGATCTTTTTTTTTTTTTACAGTTTATGTAAATTTGTACTTCATAGGATTTGTGTTATGTTCTTGATCTTTTCAGATGTGTTTGTTTCCTCTATTGTAGATCATCAAGAGAGGGGGACTGTAATCTCTGCAATGGGAACGTCTCTATAGCTCTTAGTATGGTCTTTTTTTGTGCACAATTATCAGTGCTTAGTAATTACTGATGACTGACTGTAAATCACTTGTATTTAACATTAATTTATTGAGCAAAAACCATTATATACTGTGGCATCATTCCTAACTCTAAGAAGTTGTCAATTTGTAGGGTCAGTCCTTGGTGGCAAGAGGCACCTTATTGCCTTTGTGAATGTTGTTCTTTACACTTGAAATACACCTCTCCTTCTGTGCCCCTTCTCTGTCAGATGTCATACTGCTCATTTTCCAGGGCTCAGTCTCTGCTGTCAAGTTGATTTTCTTCCTTTCCTCTGTGATTAACTCCTTTTTATGTAAATCTCTTCATGGAGGAAGTAAGTAACTTGCAAATGGGATGATTTTGAGGGAGGACATTTCACATTGAGGAAAGAGTTGATGCAGACAAGGAAGGAAAAGGCCAGGTAATATGGGAATATGTTAGTGAATATTATGTTATCTTCAGTAAGGTAATTCATTAGTTAGGATTCTTATTAATAGGGGTCTTATTAATAGGGTTCTTATTAATATTATGTTATCTTTAGTAAGGTAATTCATTAGTTAGGATTCTTATTAATAGAGGTATGCAACAGAATCTACTCTAGTAAGTTCAAGGAAAAAAGGTTTATTAAAGGGTACCAGAGAGATTAGAGTCTTTGAGTCAAGAGTAGAAAAAACGGAGCCTGGCTGAGCTTCCTGGAACTGACTCCCCAAACTGCACTAAAGAACTGAGCTCTCAAGGATGCTCTTGTCTTTGCTATAATCTAGAAGCTGCAGAATCAGGAAGCTGTTGGTACAACTGCTAGATCTAGATCTATGCTGCCTCTGCTGCAGTTGATCCAGCAAAAGGGATGTCTTGTGCCCAGTCTCTCCCTAATTTAGTTTCAAATCAGTATTTAGTGTGAGAGAGCATCTGATTAATAGAACCTAAATCACATTTAGAAGGGAGTTTGGGAAATACAGTTGTTTTTTTTTTTTTTTTTTGCTGTCCAACATCTGTAGTACCCAAAGCTAGAAGGGGATTGGAATAGGTGTTGAGCAAATCAAGTTACAGATTCTGCCATAGAGAGTATTCGGGTGGCTTGTACTCTTTTCTAGTACCAAATTCTATAAAATTTGGAATTCTGTTAAGCAGAAATTCTGGCTCAAATTTGGCTTAAATCATATTAACATTTATATAAGCTTTTGTTACTTTTATCCCTGAGCTGGCTTCCATCATGGTGGTAAATTAGCTAATAGGAATAGTTAAGGAGATGTTTCTTTGTTAATCAATTGAATATATATGTAGGAGGGGTGAGGGTGGGTGGGAGAGAGAGTGGGCAGGGGGAGGGAGACAAGGAGAGAGGCAGACAGACACTGACTCCATCTCCCAAAATGGGTAGGCAACCAACAGCATCCATTTCAAAACTATAAAGGTGGGCAGGAGTCCATTCATAAGGAATCTTGAATGTCTGTCTCACAAGGTGAGATATAAAACTGGATAATGTATATGTGAGGGACCTATACAGTGAAGTAGATTATAATAGGGATGAGGTAGGACGTATATTGAACTTAGAGTTTCTTTACCTCTTTGAGCTTTAAATGCCTTTTCTGTAAAATAGAATATAACTACTGCTGTGTTAGGAGAATTAAATGAGCATACATATGTGGAAGTGCCTAGCTCATCATTTAGCATATTAATAAGTAAATATTTACTGAAAATGATGATGCTTAGCTAAAGTAGTATGAACTTTATTCTGAGGACAAGTCTAAATGTGGTCCCTAGGACTGTCTTTCCTCTGAAGACAATTCCCTTTTTCTCAGTTATTGTTTCAGGTCCCTGGTCTTTGACCAAATTCAGATCACCTCTGGTTAAACTGCATGAGTGATGGTTTCTGCCTCTGCAGTCCCATCCTGGGGCATTACATGAATTATTTACTTTATCTGTCACAGGGATACAGAGGTTTCTTTTTGCTCTTATAACTCATGTGTATTCAGGGTGATGTGACCATACAGATTTTATGTTTTGTATTTCAGTGTAACTCATTCCTTTTTATTTTCTTCTGTGAGGTCGTTTTATTTTGTAACACTATGACCTCTTTCTCCTAATTTTTGTTTTTAACACATTTCACATTTTCTAAATATAAAATATTTAAAAATTCCTTTTAATTTAGAATGAGAAAGGTGTACAGGATTGGTTTAGACTCTCTCCCTTACTTTATATATAAACTAAGATACCTGGATATCTATTCAAGGATTTCTAAGGCTGATTTAAAAATATAGCACTTATTGAATAAGACATAACAGTAAGAGTTTTGTTTCTAATAAGGGCCATTAGTTGTGTGCAAATACCAGTTTTCCTTGAAAAGGAGTACATGATTATAGATAATGTATAATTCAGGTGTCAAAGCAACAATTTGTCCTTTCTTTGAAAGAACTTAAACATTTTCGAAAGATATCTGGTTATTTGGAAATTATGTGTGTCTATAATATGAGAGATGGAGACATCTATTAGGATTTTGTTATCATAAAAAATTTTTTTCTGTTGCAGTTCAGACTTTTCTCACATTTACACATTCACATGAAGTTTTCCTTCAAAGAAAAAAAACCAAAAAACCTCTGAAGTACAATCATTAACAAGTGATAATTTACTGTAAACATGGTTAAGCTAAAGTGGGTGTTGCACATAAATGAAAGGTTGCACATAATGGAATCATAGAGGCCTCCTTGTAAATTTTTATAAGTATCTTTGCAGGATGAGCTCCTAAAAATCCTTCCGTTTGATTTTCCTAATTCATTGGGGCGGGCGGGGGTGGGGGGGAGAGGGGGGCAGTAAAAAAAGAAACTAAGACAGGCAAGTAATTTGTCCAAAGTTTTGTATCCTGCTTCTTGCCCTCTTCCTATTTCTCGGTATGAAGAACTTACATCTGGGGTTAAATTTCATTTTTTGTTCTATAATATTAATTAGTCAAAAGTCACTTGTAAATTGTTTACACCTGATGGGTTTAAAGTCATAGACCTGGTTGGCTGTTATTGAAGCAGAGCTGGTATCTCAGCCTAGGAAGAGCGACTACTTAGTGAATTGAAATGGAAAGAAGGGCCCCACCGTAAACATACTCTTCACTCCTAGACATACTGGGAATGTTATTTAGACATGCCAGTTACTGGATATGCCATCATTATGTTATTAGATGGCTTGTGGCCTTTTCTGTGTTTACATCTAGGGTGATTGAGAAAGGAAGGAATGAAACTGGATGGGTAATTTTTACTCTGTGGTGCTGAGCACTTCTTACCTTATCTATACTATAAATAGCAGTTAATTTTTTCCTTTCTTTTTTTCTTTTAGAGGGTTACTGTTGGGAGGTAAGGAAACCAGATAAACTGCTTCTTATGGACTCGTTGGTACTAATTAAAACCTAGATTGCCCACTGAAGGGATGCCTTAGGATTAGCTAATCCAACATCCTTACTTTTTGAATGAGAAAACTGAGGCCAAGAGAAAAAAAAAAAGACCTTCAGAATTGTACAATAAGTTAGTGACAGTCAGGACTACATCTCAGCACTTCTCACTCCCTGTCAAGTATATTTCCACTACACCCCTCTTCAAAGCACAGAGTAAGAGGAAATGGGGGGTTAGTGGAGAGAGCACAGATCTGAAGTCAAAAGATTTGAGTATAAACTGTGGCTCTACCACTTACTGACTTGTTCGTGAGAAAGTAATATCACTTCCTTAAGCATCAGTTTCCTCATTTGTAAAATGAGTTAATGCTGATACATTATTAGAATAAAATGTGAGATGCATTTTATTCTAGTGGAAAAAAGTTACCCACAGTGGAAAAAAGGAAGACTTTAAAGTGAACATGGCCAATTTGCTTTTGGTTCCATCACCTATTAACTAATTTTGGGCAAGTCACCTAATTTAAACAGTTTTCCTCTGTTAAATTGGGACAATAATAGCTTCCTTGCAGAGTTGTTTTGAGGACATTAGTATTTGTAAAGCACTTAAAATAGTGCCTGGCACATAATAGGTATTTAATAAGTGTTTGATATCTTCTCAGAAGACTTAGTTCTGTCTTCTCAGAACCGTTCCCCAAAAGCCTAAAAATAGACATAGCAGAACATTCTGTGGCTTTAAAACTATTCTCTAGACTTTGATTTGGAGGCTACAGGTGGGGTAAGGTATGGGCTTTACTGTTAGTCAGGTTTTCATTCTAAACTGTAGTGTTCCATGGACAGGCTCTTTTTCCCAGGGAGGGACCTCTAGAGATGGGAGGCATTGAATGTGGTGAAATGATTGAAGAAGAGGTGGAGGAAGCTTGGTGGCTGGGAAACTTGAGAGGGAGAATAGAAGTGGGAAAAGTGGTGCTACTTTTTGTCACCATTCCCTGTCAGGACCTTAGTGGTGAAACATTTTTTTTATTATGTTCTCAGTCTCTGGTACTCTAAGTGCCTCGAAGTCTTGGGAGCATGTCCTCCATTGCTCCAAATACTTACCCACAGTAGATATGCAATATATATTTACTGGAAGAATGACTATCTGAAGTGGAGAGCTACTGTGGCCCATAGGGGTCCATAAATCCCTGGTGGCCCCTAATCTTTCATCCAAGCTCCATTTTGTAGAGATATTTGTATTTAATCAGGCTTTTTTTAGTTTTTAACTTAAGGATTTGCAGTATTTCAGGTCTTGGATTTTTTAAACTTTTCTCTACTGCCAACTTCCCTTTGCAACCTTGGTCAGGCCAGACAGCTATTTCCTTCATCCCTAGTCATTGTGTGGGACCTGCCAGGTTCCTCTTCCTGGTTTTTAATCCTGGGATGCGGTTTGTGGTTCTAATGCATGATAGCTGGAGAACATGAAATCAGGCAAACAACATTTCCTCAGAGGTTCCACGGAAAGCATAATGCTGGATAGGTTCTTTCCTCCTCCCCCTGCCAAAAAGAATACTCTCATAACGCCATTAATTCCGTAAATACGTACTAGGCATACATACTGTGGATCAGACATTTTTATGGATACTTTAAATACATTCACCAAATTTAAATATATTTCACCAAATGCTAACAAGTAACTCTATGAGTTAGACTGATGATATTGCTCTCAATTGTACAGATAAGGAATACAGAATTTAGATGAGTTGCCTTAGCTAGTAAAGGGTAGATTCAAGATTTGAATCCAGGTCTTTATGACTCAAAAATAATCACCGATTGCCATGTTCGTTAACCTTATCAGAATGTGAGTTCCTTGAAAGCCAGGGTCTTGTCTGATTCAGATTTGTTTCATAATCTCAGCACAGGAACTGAAATAGAATAAGTTTTACTGAATAGTTAATACATTGGAAAGTCAAAGACTCAGAGGGAAGGCAATTGAGATGAGGTATTGAAAAACTGTTTACTATCCTATGATATTTGCCCAGGAGAACCGCAGTCTTCAAGGTGAATTTTTTATTTTTTTATTTTTTAAAAATCGAGGTATAATTGACAAATTAGTTTCAGTTATACAACATAATGATATATTCGTATATATTGTGAAATCATCATCACAATAAGTCTAGTTAACATCTGTCTCCATACATAGTTAACAAGTTTTTTGTGGGATGAGGACTTTTAAGATCTACTCTCTTAGCAACTTTTAAATATGCTATTATTAGTAACTATAGTCACCATGATGTATGTTACATGACTTATTTATTTCTTAACTGAAAGTTTGCACCCTTTGACTCCCTTAACCCATTTTACCCACCACTTACCCCCTCCCTCTGGTAACCACCAATCTGTTCTCTTTATCTATGAGCTTGTTTTAACTTTTTAAAAATTAAGTTTATTGGGGTAACATTGGTTAATACAATTATATAATTTTCAGGTGTACATTATAATTTGATATCTGTATATTCTATTGTGTATTTACCACCCAAAGTCCAGTTTCCTTCAGCTACCATATATTTGATTCCCCCTCTTTTTTTAGATTCCATATATAAGTGAGATCATATGATATTTGTCTTTCACTGTCTGACTTATTTCACTTAACGTAATGCCCTCAAGGTCCATCCATGTTGTTGTAAATGGCAAAATTTCATTCTTTTTTATGGCCAAATAGCATTTCATTATGTACATAGATAATATATCTAAAATATGTATATATGAAATATGTATACCTATATCACACATACACACCACATTTTTTTTATCCATTCATTAATTGATGGACACTTAGGTTGCTAAGGTTGTTTCCGGATCTTAGCTATTGTAAATAATGTTTCAGAGAACATGGGCCTGAATGTATCTTTTCAAATTAGTGTTTTCATTTTCTTTGTATAAATACCCAGAAGTGGAATTGCTGGATCATATGGTGGTAGTTCTATTTTTAATATTTTGAGGAACCTTCCTATCGTTTCCCACAGTGGCTGCACCAATTTATGTTCCTACCGATGATGCACAAAGTGTTCATCCTCACAACACTTATTTCTTGTATTTTTGATTTTAGCCATTCAGACAAGTGTGAGATAATACCTCATTGTGGTTTTAATTTGTATTTCTCTGATGATTAGTGATGTCGAACATCTCTTCATGTACCTGTTAGCTATATATATGTTTCTTTTTGAAAAAAAAAGTCTATTCAGATACCCTGCCCATTTTTTAATTGGATTGTGTTTTTTTTCTTGTTTTTACTATCATGTTATATGAGTTCTTTATGTATTTTGGATATCAACCCCTTATCAGGTATATGTTTTGCAAATATTTTCTCCCATTCAGTAGGTTGCCTTTTCACTTCGTTGATGTGAAGAAGCTTTTTAGTTTGATTCAGTCCCACTTGTTTATTTTTGCTTTTGTTGTCTTTGTTTTTGGAGTCAGATCCAAAAAATCATTGCCAAGATTGATGTTACAGTACTTTCCACCTATGTTTTCTTCTAGAGGTTTTATGGTTTTAGGTCTTACATTCAAGTATTTAATCCATTTTGAGTTAATTGTTGTTTATGGTGTAAGATAGTCTAGTATCATTCTTTTGCGTGTGGCTGTTCAGTTTCCCAGCACCATTTATTGAGGAGACTGTCCTTTCCCTATTGTATATTCTTGGCTCCTTTGTTGTAAACTAATTTACCATACATGTGTGGGTTTATTTCTGGGCTCTTCTCTCTATTCTGTTCCATTGATCTTTGTGTCAGTTTTTATGCCAGTACCATACTGTTTTGCTTGCTGTAGCTTCATAATATAGTTTGAAATCAGGGAGTGTGGTGCCTTCAGCTTTGTTGTTCTTTCTTAAGATTGTTTTGGGTATTCAGGGTCTTTTGGGGTTTCATACAAATTTTGGGATTGTTCTCAAGGTGAATTTTTTATAACCTGTGGCATCAAAAAGGAAAGCATTATTCACTCCAGAAATCCATAACAATAGTTAACACAAACATTATAATGCTTTACAGAACTTAGTGTTTCATTGGGAAAATACCACCTCCTTCACTGTCTTATCTTGAGGAAAATTGAGATAATACAAGTAAAAGAGCCTGCCTATAGTGTTATGTTTTTAGGCCTAGCTCTACCTGGCCTATCTTCTTCTCTGGGCTTCAGTTTCTCTGTACAGTAAGATGTTGGACTGAATGACCTCTGTGGTTACCGACAAATCAGACATTTAGATGATGGTCTTGCAGCCGTTCCATTGCTTCCTTCCTCTGTTAATGCAGTAACAGATAATTGATGCCTCTGTTGTTCTGCAGCCCCATTCCCCCTCTTTTTGCCCACTGCATAGTTTCCTTTAAAGTCCATTGTCTGCTTTAGTTTAGTTTTCTTTTTTTAGGTGGTTTCTCTGTGGGCTAGTGTTCCCTTTTGAGGTTGAATTGAATTGTGTAAGGCCTCAGGAAGTGGCAGAGGCACCTTCCTCAAACCTGGTTGCACTAAAAGCCCATCAAGTCAAGTTCTGTCCCCAAAGAGGAAGAGAAAGCCTCAGTTCCTTATCCAGTAGATAAGAGTCTCTTCCTTGGGCTCTCTGGGCTGATCTCACCACTTAAAGATGGGATATTTTCTTTTACATTCTAAACACCCCACTCTGTGTGATTAATATCCTTGGGTCATTTTTGGGTCATTCTTTAATTTCTATCCACCTTCCTAAGTCTGACCCTTGGGTCATACAAAATAAATTCAGGTTCTCCTGAATATTACAATTCTTGATAATTACAATGGTGATTTTATTTCTGTTCTTCTCTAGTAAATATTTTCTTCAGTAGTTTCTCAGATGATTACTTGCCTTTCTTTGCCTCATTACTTTTTTCTTCATAAATATTCCTATAGGTAGGCTCTTCTTTATGCTTATCTTCTAGCCCTGTGTACTACTCCATTCAATTCTACTCTTTTTAAGTTTTCTCACTGTTGCTTAAATAAGCCATGTATCTCTTTTATTTATTTTTTACCGGGGCTATACTCTACTCTTTTTATGCCATACATCTCTTTGATGTCTCCCTAACTTGTTTCCCATAGTTTTCTTTAAGATGTTTTCCTTTGCTTTCTGTATTTCTGCTCAACAACCTTCAAGGTCCAGTTCAAACATGTCTGTCTCTGATACCTTCCCTGACACTCGCCTCCTGTTCCAGACAGAATTAATATCCTCTTTTCAGTGTTTATGTGGTAGTTGGTTCTAATGGCTATCAAAATATTTATTATACTTGTTTCTACTGTGCTCCTCCCTAAACACTTCTTCAAAAACAATTAGCCCTTCCAAGGTTGGAAGTACCTGGCTTACACCAGGCGATCAATAAAAGAGGGAACTAACATTTATTGAGTGCCTTAGTGTTGTGTGAGTTGCCTTATAGGTACTCTGACTTAATCTTTATAATGAGTCTTTCATATAGGTATTATGCCCATTTTACATGTAAAATAATTGAGGCCCAGAGTGATTCAGTGGCGTATTTACGACCTCACAGCTGGTATCTCAGAGGAATGGGATTCAAATATGTTTGCTGATTCCAAAGCTTGAGCTGTATTTAAAACTAGTATTCTAACTCTAATTCAGTGTACATCAAAAAAACACAAATTGAGATCTGTTTAATTCCGTGGTGGACAAGAGTTTAAATAGGAATAGGGTGTGAATAGCTGTGGTACCCACATAATTGCCGTATATTAAGAAATGGCCGTAGAGTCATTATTGCCTTAATTTAAGGTACTTTAGGCAGTCCTATAATTTGTCATTTAAAAATGAATCTGTTTCAGCTGGTTAGCAGATGTAACAACACCTACCTTTAGGCATGTTCTGTTCTAAAAAAAGGATGAAAAGCTGCTTCTCACACTATCCCAGGCAAGGTGGATGAGCTCAGCTTTGACCTGAAACAGTGTTAGTGCTTCTGAAAATTTTCACTTCCAAGGTTTGTCATATTTTTGTCAGGTGCTGGTAACCTACTTTTTCAGAGCTCCAGAATCAGATAATTGGAATATGGGGTTCTTTCCCCAATTATTTGAACAGCGTAAGCTCTCACCAGGCAGAGACTAAACACTAAGGACTTTTTTGGAGTTGATAAAGAAGGCCAAAAAGTAGAACTTGGGAAACAACTCTGTCTCCTTGTTTTTGTGACGTAGGTTATTGAGTCATCTTATATTTTCTTAAGTCAACTAATAGCAAATGTGTTACAGAAAGGGAACAGAAATAGGAAGACCAGGCTTCAGGCTCTTGTTGGCCCTATGTAATTTGGGGCAAGTGATTTATACTCCCTAGACCTGTTCCTTTATGTGTTTTAATCCAGTGATTCTTTCCAGGGGACTGGTGCTCCTATGAGAATCTAATGCCAGGTAGCAAACATCTGCTGCCCAGGGACCACACAGGGTTCTAGGTTACAGTTTATTTTGCCTTTCCTTTTTTTAGTCACAGATCCTCTATTCACTATTAATAGTCTCAAAATTTATTGAAATCTCTCATATATGATCACTCACACAGTCTCTTCTTTGTTGAGGTTTATACCTTTTTTATACCTTTAGTGTCATTTTAGTGCGATTTTGGGTAGGAACATAGGTAAATGTGTTTTTAATCTGCAAACTTCAACCAGAAGCAAACTTCAAAAGAAGTTAAAGGAATAGAAAGTAAAGTTTTATTTATATCTGAAGTTGCAAAAATTTCTTCATGTGAGTAAATAAGAGGATAGACCTTCCCAGGAGATGTCCTTGGTTCAGAGCTTGGCTTCATTATTTGCTGGGTATATAACTTTGGACAGGTTAACCTCCCTAAACCTTGTTTATGAGATAGAATTTTTTTTTTTAAAAAAGAGAAAAGATACATCAGAAATTGCAATGAATTAAGGAACCAAAACATAAGTTTGCTTTTAGCAGACCTTGATAAAATCCTTTCCCCTTTTTGGGCCTCAGTTTTCCTCTCTGGAAAATGAGGAAGCTCTCTAAGTTCCTTCTACCCTCACTTTTCTAAGGAGTCTGAAGTTTCCCTGATTCCTGAAGAACACTGGTCCTTTAATGCTAACTTCTAGTCCTTATTTGGGAAGACTAAGGCCTAAGACTCGAATGAACAGGATTGAGTGTTTTGAAGTCTTGTGTGTATCTGCCTCCCGCACCAACCAGAGCACGATACTTGAAAGAGGAATCAGAGTGTGCAAATCCATGGCTCTTAGACAATACACGGTAAACGGACAGCTATTTGAAAACATTTTATCCTTTTTACTTTTCCTCCTGGGATTAAGACAAGCCAGGGTACTTGAGATAAGTCTTAGCATAGGAAAGAACAGCTTTTTGCTGTTGGCAGTTGTGATTATTGTCTGCTCTAACAGGAGAGAGGGGTACTAGAATTATTATAATTTTCTGTGAATGTATAATAGAATAGAATACATATTGAATAGAATATTATCCAAGCAAGAAGGGGGAAGGGAGAAGAGGCAATAAAGACTCTTTAGGAGGTGACATTTGAATGTAGAAAAATGATCAGGAAGGAGTTCATCAGTTTGAAATATGTTGATGTCTTTCAAGGTTGCTCTGCTCTTTCTCTGGGCTTCAGCACCACCTATAGCAGTGGTCCCCAACCTTTTTGGCACCAGAGACTGGTGCTCCTATGAGAATCTAATGCCTGATGATCTGAGATGGAGCTGAGGTGGCGATGCTAGTGCTGGGAAGTGGCTGCAAATACAGATGAAGCTTCACTCAACTCACTCACCCGCTGCTCACCTCACCTCCTTCTGTGTGGCTCGGTTTCTAACAGGCCACGGACTGGTACTGGTCCATGGCCTGGGAGTTGGGGACCCCTGAACTAGAAGACTCCTTCTTTAGGAAGTCTTTGGAGTCTATTGAGAAATGAAAAGTTCCTTGGAAGTCTGAGTTAGTGTTTTTCAGATGCTGGCTTGGGCTTCTCTTTTTAGTAGTGAGGACCTGGAGCAACAAGATATGTTGCCAGATTGTAGTTCTTCATTTGTTTGAGGTTTTGGTAGTGATAATAGATATATGTCACTTAAGCAGAAAACTATGTCTACCCTTTTGAGACCTGCCTGAGTGAATTTCTGCGAGAACTGTTTGGTTTCTCCACTTTCTGTCATCCCAGGCAGCCGTTGGGTCTTTAGGACTTAACCTATTTAAGGTATTTTAACATTTAATTCTCTTGAAGTATCTCACTAATATATTTTTCCTTTTGGACTAAAAGTTGGCTCTATTTTGACTTTGCTAATTTTTGTTTTTTGATTGTTGAGGGTCTGAACTTATTATTAAGCATGGCCAGAACAGCCTGGCACAGAGGGTGAGTAAAACATTTTTATTGTACGAACAACAAATATTACTGTATTTATCCGTCTATGGCCATGCCACCCTGAACAAGCCTGATCCCGGCTGATCGCGGAAGCTAAGCAGGGTTGGGCCTGATTAGTACTTGGATGGGAGACCAGGTGCTGTAGGCGTAAAAAATAAGGGATTGTAAGCTGACAAGGTCCTTGCAATCTGTGAAGTCAACCAAGGGTTGCCTCGCCTAAATAAATAAAATATATATATATAAAAAATTGTATTTATTATATGCTACATACTGTGTTAGACTCTAAGTATACAAAGATGAGTAAGATCCATTTACTCTCTTGGAAAAGCTCATAGACTAGTAGCAAAGAAAGAGAACACCCTTTAGGAACTGTCATTTGAGTGTGTACTATGAACTGTGATGAGCTCTGGGATGAATGAGAAGCTCAACCCTTGATGTGTTTCTAGCCTAGTGGCGGGTGGGGTGGTGAGAAGGCCTTGTAAACCAATAACTAATACAATAGACAAGGGAGAACATGGTATTTACTATAAAAGACAAATTTTATCATGTGAATTATAGGCGATATCACTTCAGGATTGTGCTAGGTGGTCTGCAAGCTCTCCCCCAGTTTCTAGCAGTCCATGAATCTATGATTTTGTGAATTTTTCATTTATAGGTACCAGAGACTATATGGTATTTTCTATATAAAAAGCTCATGAAGAAGAATGTCGATTTTAAAATAGCTAACTTCAATTTGCCAGAATTATAGAAGTAGGAAAAGAGATTTTTCTGGATATGAAATTCTAAAACAACAGTGGTTTGAACATTTTTCAGAAAGTGATCAAGTGATTAAATGTTTCCTGAATACCTTTTTTGAGGTCAGTCTTTCTCGTCGATGACACAAAATAAGTATAAAATGGTGTTTCTATCCTTGAGAAGTTTGATTTCATTAGGAATGTAGGATGTACATGCTAAAAAATCGAGCACTTCTACTAAATAAACTGAGTACACTTTAAGAGTTTAGAGAGAGGTGGATGATTAGTTTTCTAGGGCTGCTGTAAAAACTACCACAAACTGGTTGGCTTAGAACAACACAAAATTATAGTCTCACAGTTCTAGGGGTCAGAAATCTGAAATTAAGCTGTCAGCAGGGCCATGCCCCTTTTAAGGCACAAGGGAAGAATCTGTTCCAGGCCTCTCTCCTGGAGCCTCAGGTATTGTGTTCTTAGGCTTGTAGATGGATACCTTCTCCCTGTGTCTCTTCACAGTCTTTGATCTGTGTTTGTCTTGTGTCCTAATTTCCTCTTTTATATAAGGTCACCAGTCATATTGGATTAAGGCCCGCCCGAATAACCTCATTTTAATTTGCCTCTGAAAGACCTTATTTCCAAATAAAGTCACATTCTGAGGTACTGAGAGTTACGACTTTGACACATATCCTTTTTTGCAGGGGGGGTGGGGGGGTGGGGAGGTGGGGGGCGTGGAGATACAATTCAAACCCATAACAGGGGGCTTGATGGTTAGAGAAAGAACTGGGTCAGGTAAGATTTGAATTAGAGAAAAGTAGAGAGATTGTGAGACAAGTCTTTGCAACTCTCATAAGAAGACACTCCAGATTAAGTTCATCTTAATGGAACTAAGGAATTCTGAGATCCCCAAGGAAGGACAGTTAGAGAAAATAGATTATTTCATTTTTTTTAGTTGTTTCAAATTTTTTGTTGTTTTTGTTCACAGTATACTATTATGTGTTGCTTTTCTTTTTCTATAAGTAATTTTGTTGCTGAATGCCACATATCCTATCTTGACCATTTAGATATTGATTGCATGGTGCATAAAAATTTATTCTTAGGTAACAGAAATTAAATTATTTTGACTAACATAGTCATTTATAATAATAGAAGATATTTGGTTTGTAGCTGTGATATGTTTACCAAAAAACAGATGACTTCACTCAGAGAATTTTACATTAGAAGATGAGGGTGGGTCATAATATTACTTAATCTGTGGCCTCCTGGGGTTAGGGTAATAGTTCACAAGCATGGCCACTCCTGGAAAGCTTAAAAATATGTTGATACCTAGCTCCTACCCTGGACCAAATAAATTAAATTCGGGGAGTAGAGGTAGGTTTTAAAAAACTGGCATCACTGTTTTTTAAAAGCTCTCCAATTTGCATACCTGATTGTAGCTCACAGGGTTAAGGTGAATAAGAAAGAAACGGGATCTCTCCTTGCTGTGACCTTTGGGCATTCCCTAAAACTTTTGAGTCTCAGGTACCTCTGAGAATAAAGAAATCTAGGTATATTCTTTTAGGATGTACCAGCTGCTTAATAACTATGGGCAAGTCACTGGAATTCTTTTTGACTCTCAGTTTTCTCATTTATAGAATGGAGATAATTAAAACTACCTTTCAAGGTTGCTGTGAAAATCAAATATTTGCAGATACTTCAGAATGCTTTGTAGATTCCAAAGTACTGTATAAATGTGAGGAGTTTTTTGTTTTTGTTTTTGTTTTTTTTAATTCACTGATAGTTAACTTGCCCAGGGTGTTAAAACTACTTGATGTCCTAGATAGATCCAGAACCTACATCTTCTGAATCTTTTAATCATCTCCCTATGAACTTGAAAAGTGATTTTTCTTCCTTCTTATTTATTTATCCAGCCTTTTGTTAATTATGCCTGGATGCCATCTGCATTGGATACTTTCAGGCTCCTTGGTGTAGTGAATAGCATATTGGTTTAGTGGGAAGAACATGGAGTTGCATGGATATGAGGTTCAATCCTGGCTCCATTTCTAACCAAATCATTTTAGCCTCTAAATTTCAGTGTCCCTGTATGTTAAATAGAGTATTAAATGAGAAAATAATGTAAAAATACTTGGCACTATGCTTCGTATATCAAACACTGGTAATTGTTGCTTATTGTTATTATGAGGGGTAGTGATGGAAGGGATACTTTTAAAACAGTTGGATAAGTGACATAGTAGAGGCCTTTCCACTTGACTTCACTGAGCAGAGTCATCTCCTTTTGGTGGCTGTTGGGAGTGGGCTTGGTTGGGTACCTTCCAGAGTCTTCATTATAATAACTTTGTCTAGTTCTATATGGTTTTAAAGATACTTTTACAAACTGTTCTTATTTAATCCTCATGATAATCTGCAAGGAAAATATATATATTCAACAAGAAAACCACAGCTAAGAGAGATGAAGTGACTTGCAACTAGTCACCTAATGAATAAGCAATGGCGACAGTTATTGTTTAAGGGGAAGCCCCAGCCCTTGAGGCCATGGGTTTTGTTTCAGCTGGACTTTTGGTTTCATAACAGGGGCTTTCTGATGTAAACCCAGAAAACCTTAATTTTGTGGTTCAATAACTACATAAATAAATTGCCTGCAAACTTAGCAGCTTAAAAAAATAAACGTTTATTATCTCACGCAGTTTCTGAGTGTCAGGAATCTTAGAATGACCATGCTGAGTAGTTCTGGCTCAGTGTCTCTGATAAGGTTATAGTCAAGCTGTTGCCCGCAGCTGCAATCGTCTGGAGGCTCAGCTGGGCTTGAAGGCTCCCCTTTATTTATCTGGTTGTTGACCAGCCTCAGTTTCTTGCTGGCTGTAGACTGAAGGCTTCCGTTCCCTGCTACATGGCCTCTCCATAGAGCAGTTCGCAACATGTCCACTGGCTTCCCTAGAGTGAGTGATCTGAGAGAGAAGAGAGCAAGCAAACAGAAGCTTCAGTGTCTTTTATAGTCTAATTTCAAAAATGACATACCATTACTTCTGTGTTCTTTTGGTCACACAGATCGACCTTTCTACCATGTGGAAAAAGATTCACAAGGATGCAAATACCAGGAGGCAGGGAACAGTGGATACTGTCTTGGAGGCTGGCTACCGCAGTTGCAGAGAAACTTTGAGGCCCAAGCTATACATATCATTTATTAAGGAGTTAATCTTAAGACACGGGTTCAGATTCTGTTCCATGTTCCAGGCATGATGGATATCAGAATTCTCATATGTCCTTAAGAGATGGTTTCTCAGGATGCAGGGGAACCATTCAGAAACTGTCTGCATCTTATCTATCTGCTGTCAATCTAAGTTGATAACATAATCATGCCTGTTTTTACATTCAGACATTCTATTGAGGGATTAGGAGCATGAGAGGATTTTTTTTGCCATTGAATGCTATCTGGTGAAATTGTCCTTGGAAGTCTGAGTATTTTGATTCTTTTACCTGAAGAGAAAGTTAGCTGAGGGGACTGTACATGCCTCTAGCACATAGTGCTTTTAAAAACTCACATTTATTTTCACATGATTATCTCAAAGGAATATAGTAGTGTGATGAGATGGGAAGGTGACTGCCCTTTAAGTCAGTACATCTGAATTTGATTTCCACTTTTGGCACTAATTGACTCTGTCATCTTGACAAAGTCATGTTCTCTTTCTGGACCTGTTTCCTTAAGTATAACTTGGAGGTATTAAACTAGAGTCTCAGGATTTTGAAGTGCAATACAGGCTACTGGGGTGAGATTGGGAGGTGGAAAGAGGTTGAGGAAGTGGAAATTCTCTAACCTCCTTTTCAGCCTGAGCAGCTCTCTACTTTTTATCTGTTTAAATATTGGTGTTTTTGTAAGATTTGATTGGAAAAAGAAGTCAAGAGGTTTTAAAAAAATGTTTAAAAACCACTAGATAGAGTGATCTCAAAGGACTTCTCTGTGTAAAGAAAAAGGTTGGTTTTTCTGATGCCACTGGGCAAGCCTTAAAAGTGCTGGAGTATCCCTTTTCTACATTTCTACAGATAGAACAGCAAAGTGATGGACCTAGATGTCTCCTAGGAAATCTAGACTTTCATCTCACCCTTTCCTCTTTAGATTTACTTTTTTAAGCCAGTATTGGGAGAGATAGATATTTGTTGCTGATGACTGTATCTCCCCATCTCAAAGGTGGTGTAGCTTCTTCAGGAATCAGGATCTAGATATGGAGGGGTGAAGGCCTTTCTTGGAGAGGCAGAGGTCATGGAACAGGCTTTCTGTGAAAGGAGGAGGCTGGGTGAATCAGCAGGAGGTGACAAGGGCTGGTTTTCTAAATTGGCCTCTGCATCCTTTGGATTATTTAGATGTAACGTACTTTTCTTCACCTATTGTTAGTTGCCAAGGCCATCTATCTAATGGAGTGGGTAGAGGTGGGAGGAATTCATCTTGATTCAAACATCTTGTCTTTTGGCAGCTCTAATACTTTTTGTTATTTCCCTGTTGGCTGTAGAAAGCAGATCTTTGCCAGATAATTGAAGTTAATCTTTAGCCATCTTTTCCCTACTCTCTGTTCTCTTACACTCCAGGTAAATATTCTGTTTGGAATAGAAGCCTAGAAATGAATGGTTTAGTGGAAAGACGACTTGACTTAGAATCAGTAGCTCTGGTTAAAGTTCCAGCTCTCCTCCTTACCTGTGTGAAACTGGGCAAATTTCTTAAACTTTTTGTTTCTTTATATGTAAAATAGGATTATTGTGAAGATTAAAGGAGATAAGCATGTAAAGTACTGCACCTGCCCCATTATATGTGCTTACTAGATGCTAACTATTTACATGTTATTATTTTCAAACTTACATTTTTAAGAATTTAGTAATTAAATTATAGGAACACCACTTTATATTAAGAGTAACAAAACCAATACTGGAAGAAATTTTATAGCTCATCTTATCTTATATATTGATTCTATAATTGGTATATTTTACAAGTGGAATTGTTTAGGTTTAGAGTGCAACAGTGAATGGCACATGGTCATGGAGTGGAGGCAGCAGGGACTCAGTTTAGAATACCCGATTCCTCAATGACACGAGTCTCTTAGACTAATCTTGGTGGCTGGGGCTGGATTAGCTATCCATACTGGATTCCTACCTTTATGCTTTGAGGGCCATTAATCTGTATGCCCAGAGAAACCAGTGGCTATCTTGAGTTTGGAAATGGCTGAGCAGAACCAATCTAATAACTTGTCACTTTTCTGAGAAGTAGTCTTGAGCCCCTGCAGATATACTTGGTGGTTCTTTCCTTGACAACTGCTCCTTTCGTCTTCATAAATTAAAAACAAATCCTGAAAAGGGTAGGCATGTCTAACTATGATGTCTCTGGGGGTGAATAACCTAGTGTACTGGAATGGAAATATGGGAAGAAGGAGAGAAGGAGAATAGAAAAAAAAAAAATCAGAAAATTCCTTAGGTATTTTTCCCCCCTCCAAAATTTACTAATAGCTATTCTTTTTGTTTTTGTGTGAAGAAAGAATTGCAGAATTTTAGAACTGAAAGTTCCCCTGAAGGGCAGCCTTTACCCTAGGTTTGAATTCCTTATGCAAAGTTCCTGCCTAGTATTTCTCTAATATCTGCTTGCATACTTCCATGATGGAGAGCTCTCCACTGCTACAGGCAGTCATTTTCACGGTTTAACTTTGGCTCTTAAAACTAAAATCTGCTCCTCTATGACCTCTAATCACTGGCCTCTCACGTGAGGAAACAGGATTAGGCAGATGAAATAGTGTATATCAGGCCATTGGGTGTACATCTTCTATTCCACCTCTAGCTAAGATAAGGCAACACAGGCCCCGGATATCAATTCTGGAGCCTCAAATTCATCCTCATGTCTTTGTGGATGAGTGGTTTTTATTAAAACTATTCTCTTTCATGGACTTGCTGAATTTATTAAAATCATTAGAATTTATTATGAGAATTTTTTAGTACCAGAAAGAAACTTGCTGATCATATAGTCTGTTTTCATCATCATTTTATAGATTAGTAACTGAGGCTCAGAGAGATAAAGACACCTTCCCAAAATCACACAGAAATTCTGTGACAGAACGGGGTTCAAGGCCCTGGTCTCCTGGTCTCTTGGATGTCTTTCTATAGACAGCTCTTCTAGAGAAGCTGTTACCAAACTCTAAAACTTTTTGTAAGTGCCATGTGGTTTTTGTACCTTGAGATTTCTATTAGGAGAGACAGCATCAGTTAAAAATGACATAGATCTCCATCTAAAAATATCATTCTGTTTTGTCTAAAAATACCAAGCTCTTTTTCAACATAACAGGAGAAGATAAAGGGTTCCATTCACAATATTTATAGGTTACATGTAGGAGCTCATGTACCAAATTTTTGAAAATTCCTATTTTAGGACAGAACTCAGAAATCTTCACTTTCGTGAAGCTTTCTTACTGTGTCTTCTCCCACACTTCTGTCCTTTTTGGAACGTTCCTCATTATAGAACTTCTCGTGCTACACAGACAGTATGGTATGGTGAAAAGAATATGGACATTGGATTCAAATAGGCAGACCTGGGTTGAATCTTGACTCCAGATAATTCATGTAATGCTAGACACAAATAAGAGTTCCTGAAATGTTGCTACTGTTATTGTAATTATTTTTATTGTTACTCATGTCTTATCTCCCCCTTTAACCTCAGGTCTCTCAAGGGCAGTGTTTTTTTCAAACTGTAAGTCATAATGCATGGGTTGTGGATTTGATTAGTAAGTTCGACCAGCATTTAAAAAAAGTCAAATAGAATACATCAGAGAAAATATTACAATACATTGTATATGGAAGAAGCAAGGATTGTTTTGTGAAACCTTTGTTTCGGTTTTATATTTATAGATGAGTGTCTGCGTACATGTACACTGGGTCTCCATATAAATTGCCTTCTTACTGTTGGTTGTAGTCAGAACAGTTTGAGAAACCCTGCTTTAGGGAAGAGATTACCTACTATTTATATCTTTTTTTCATAAAACCTAGCGCAGGGTCTGGAACAAATCTGATGTACATGTAACTAAGAGAAGGCAGCCTGACATTAATTGTTTAATATATGATACAGACAGTAAATGTAACATAGATTCAGAAAAGGGGAAATTGCCTTGAGAAAATTAAGTAAAGTAGTTGAGAGCTTAGTTTTCTGGTATCTGAAGAGCTAGGTATAAATTGCAGCTCTGCTACTTACTGGCTAAGGCAATAAGGCAAGTTACTTAACTTCTCGTCCTCATTTTTTTCATCTCTGAAATAGGAGTAATAATTATCTCAGGTTGTGAAAAGTAAACGGCCGGCACATAATGAATAGTTGTATAATATTTTCATGCTCTGAATTGGTCATGGGAAACTTTTTTGAGGAGGCAAGCATTTGTCCTTTATGTACTGGTAAGAGCTGATGTGGAAAGTGTTTGAGATCTCCTGTATATGGCTGACTATTCTGTAATCTCTCGGTGTCTTTTTCTCTTGTTTATCATTTCTCCCTGTTTTCTCTTACCACCATACCCACAGTATATTCAAAACCACTTCCTGGGGAGAAAGTCCAGCATAAGCTGTTACAACTTGCCTTTGGCCCCTCTCGGATGAGTTTTTTTTTTGTTGTTGTTCCCCATAGACAAGGAAAGAGAATTAATCCAGGTTTGTCTAACCTAAGTAATACTTTCAAGCAGAACAGCGACAGAAGCAGCTCAGCTTAGCCCGTGCAAGAAAGGACCTCAAGCAAGGTAAATAGCAAAAGTTCTTGGCCTCTGGTCCAAAGCCCAGATTGGAACTCCAGAGGGCAGGTCCTTGAGAAGGTAGACAACTGGGAGGATGGAGAGAAAGGTCAGCCCGTCTCTGAGTTCTGATGATGCTAGAAGGGAAGTAGGTGTTATTTCTAGACCTGGGAAGGAGGGAGGAAGAGAAGAAGAGGGAGAGGCAGAGAAGGAATAGAGAAGTGAAAGAAAAAGTACTTGCAAAATATCTGAGTTAGCTGTCGAAGTAGCACCAGTCTGGGAATCAGGAGACCTGGGTTCCCGTTCTGACTTTCCTACTGAATCTCTGTTCTTTTGTAAACTGCTTGCCCATTTTAGGCTTTGTTAAAGGACTCTCTAAAACCTGTTTCAGGACTAAAACTTTTATACCTGTTTAATAAAGTCTAGAAGAGAGATCCAAATAAAATACTCTAGGAGTTCAGAGGAGGAGGAAGGGAGAATTTGTGTTTGATTTGTTTAGTCCACGTTAGTCTCTCACCCTCGACACTATCAGTATTTTGGATTGTACAATTCCATATTGGGGGGTAGGAGGCTGTTTTGTGTATTGTAAAATGTTTAGCACAGCATACTTGTCTTCTACCCAATAGATGCCAGTAACTTCTACCCCCCATCACCACATTAGTGACAATCAAAAATGTCTCTGGACATTTTTGTCCCCTAAGGCACAAAAATCAACCCTGATTGGGAATCAGTGGTCTATATACATGCACTTGTAGGGATAGCTAAAAGATAAAAAAAAACACGTAATTTCATACTTAGATAGCACTTATTATGTGCCAGACACTGTTCTAAGCCTTATTTAATCCTATGAGTTATGTACTGTTATTGTCTCTGTTTTACAAATGAGGAAACTGAGTGGAAAAGGTTAAGTGAATTTATAGCAGCTAGTGTTTTTTATGAGTTGCTATGTGTCAAGGACTCTGCTAGGCACCCTTACCTATATGTTATCTCATTTAATCCTCACAATCACTCTGTGAGGTGGGTATAGATGTTATCGCCGTTTTACAGATGGGGATGCTGTAGTGTGCCTACCCTGTAGTGAGCAGTGGGGATGCACTAGAATAGATTAGTTTTCAGAGTACTTTTTCCCATTTTATATTCAGAACAATACTGTGAAGTAGGTAGCATTAAGGGTATCCCCCACTTTTCGAAAGTGTGCTTTTTACCACTTCACTTTTACAGAAGACCAACATTAGTACCTGTTTTTGCTAACCAAAAGAAATCTGAAGAGGATTTTTGCTTTTTTGAAAAAGATGAAAAGAGAGAATAGTGTTGAGCATTTGTTTTGCAGCGAGTGTTTATAGAGGCAGCCTGTACCCCAAGCAGTGAGATTGGTACCACCAGACTGCTTTCCTACACTCAGCATCTCAGCATCAGGCCACCATAACTTTGAACTGTGTCTGTGAGCATTTGTGCTTTACCTTAATATGTTATGTGCATCCGTTAGCAAGATCTGTCATAAGGTAATTGCTTCTTTGCTTTATGCCATTTCAGCTTGTGAAAGGTTTCATGGTTACCTTTCAAATAGTGGGGGAAACATGTATCCTCATTGTTTACCCAAAAGACACTGAAACTCAGAGAAAGGGGCAGAAACTGGTGACTGGCATTTCTTGTATATATGTTTTAGTATTTTGTGGTTGACCATGATGCTTCTAGCCACACAAAGCAGTAGGCCAGTTCAGGTGACAATGTGCAGCAAAGAAATACTGAGCCCCTATTTGTTGATGGAGGGAAGAGCTCCTCCTGACTGGTTATCTAAAGTTTGCTGGTGAGCTTTTCTCCTGCATATGGTGCTGTCCTACCTGCTTCTTTCTGATTGACACTGGCTGTGTATCACAAGTTAATTGTTATAATTGGCTTGTTTATTTTTTTAATATTTGACTTCTCTCCAATAAGCTCCGTAAGTGTAGACTTATGTGTAAACAGATCCTCTGGTTTGTTTACCACAATATCTCACTACAGTGACTTGCGTGTAGTGGTTACTTTTACTTGTGAAATTTCTGAATCATATAGGAGTAGGACTGAGAGATCGATTTATTCAAGATTAGACAGCAATTTGGTAGCAATTTTGGAACTAGATCTGATTTTTCCTATCCTCAAGCCCAGAATTCTTGGCGCTGCTTGCTATTTACTTACCATATGATTGGGACTACTATATGATCTTGCTGTATGGCTTTAGGCAGATTCCTCAGTTTTCCCTTCTATAAATGAAAGTATTAAACAGCTGTTCTTTTCTCCTTCCCATTTTTGGTTACCCACCAGTAATGTCCTTGTGTGGCCTCCAACTATAGGTTAAGTAGCTACTGAGAACCAGGGAAACCTCATTTCATTCTCCTTGCTATCCTAGAACTGGAATCCTGTTATCTATTGTGAACAACTACTTCCTATTTTAGTGGCGATATGGTGGTGGTCAGGGCATACGGATTGAAATAGAAAGTAAGTTTGTATTCTAGGAGAAGAAGGCAATTAGGGTATCTACTTATACCCTTTCTTTATTCAGGACTGCATACTGAATGCTTGTGTTCATATACTTAGAGCAGCAGTCCCCAACCTCCAGGCCTTGGACCGTATTGGTCAGTGGCCTGTTAGGAACAGGGCCTCACAGCAGGAGGTGAGCAGCTGGCGAGTGAGCCAAGCTTCATCTGTATTTGCAGCCATTCCCAGCACTAGAATCACTGCCTCAGCTCCACCTCAGATCACTGGGCATTAGATTTTTATAGGAGCACAGGTCCCTGGTGCCAGAAGCTTGAGGACTGCTGCTTTAGAGCTTTCAAACTCTTCATTTAAAATTTTGGAGTCTGCTCATTTTTCTTTTAACTTGTGGGGAAAAGCCACAAAGCTACTTAAATTAGAGAACAATGTTCTTCACTCCTTTTTTCATTTATTTTGGTCAATAAAACTAGTGACAAGAAATGTCTACCAAGAGAAAATAAGTGCCTTGGGAAACCAGCTGTATGCAAGGCACTTTCATGTCTATTTTCTTATCTCATTTTCCAGCCATCTTATAGTGATTACTATTATTGTCCTAATTTAGCAGATAAAGAAAATAAAGCTTAGTGAGAAATCATGATCATGCAGGTAGTGAGTAGTAGAACCAAGATTTAAACCTAGGTCTGACTCTTAGGAACAGTGGGTGCTCTTGCCACTGCCATTGTGTGTGTGTGTGCGTGCACAGTGTGTGTGTATTATGGCTTTATTGAGATATAATTTACCATAAAAATCACCTACTTAAAGTCGCAAACACAAGAGTGTGATAAAGAGTGTCTTGTGTTGAGGTGTGATAAATAGTTACCAAAATTAACTCTAGAATGATCTTATTTTCAGGCCATTCAGTGATTATCTGGTTGGTATATTTAACTCTTTGTGACCTCAGGTATGTCCTTTCCCTTTTCCATGTCTGTTTCACCATCTGTACATGGGAAACTTGGACTTGATAGTGTTTAAAATCTCTTCTAGTTACAACATTTTGTGAAATTACTTCTCTTTTGTGGGGCTTTCTTCACTTAGTTGTTTAGATAAGTTCCAAGTGGCTAGGTAGTTAGGTGACTCTTCTCGTTCTGGTTCTGAGTGGGAAAAAGATGCTTTACTCTTTCTTAATTGGCCTTAATTGCACTCTTATCTCAGAGAGATTATATCATTCCATATTTTTCCACATTTTGGTGAAAGGGGATAACCCTTGAGAAAGGCCATTTCCTTCAGCAGCACGTAGCTCTTCAGGGGGTGGGAAAGGACCCTGGAGAGGAAGTTGGGATTGTGTGTTTCAGAGCTCAACTAACATTAAACATTGGGCATGTCAACTCATTCTGTTCATGTTTCAGTTGCCTCATCTGTCAAATTGAAAAGAGACTACCCCTGTTATTGCATAATCTCTCAGGGTTGATATGAGGTATAAATGATATATCCTAGGTAAAACTGTGTATACACATGAGTTATTTGCAAGAGGTCGAGTTGCATAAAATTTAGCAAAAATAATGTAAATAATGTAGCAAACAATGCAAATATAAAAAATAATGCAAATTATTGTTGTAAGTGTTACAGATAATGAACATGTAAAATAATACAAATAATAGCAAAATGTTACAAACAATGTAGCAGAAATGTAGCTAAATTATAGGTATGTTTTAAGCCCCTACTATTTATGGCACTTTTTTTATGGTTCTATTTTTTTATTTTTTTAATTTTTCAATTATAGTTGACATTCAATTTTAGTTTCAGATGTACAACATAGCGGTTAGATATTTATAAAATTTGTGAAGTAATCCCCTGATAAGTCTGGTACTCACCTGGCAACATATATAGTTATTACAATATTATTGACTATATTCCCTATGCTGTACTTTACATCCCTGTGACTATTTTGTAACTACCAATTTGTACATCGTAATCCTTTCATCCTGTCCCCCAACCTCCCTACCATCTGGCAACCATCAGTTTGTTCTCTGTATCTATGTTTGTTTCTGTTTTGTTTATTGGTTTATTTTGTTCTTCAGGTTCCACATAGAAGTGAAATCATATGATATCTGTCTTTCTCTGACTTATTTCACTTAGCATAATACCCACTAAGTCCATCTATATTGTTGCAAATGGTAAGATTTCATTCTTTTTTTATGGCTGAGTAATATTCCCTTGTATATTTGTACCACATCTTTATCCACTCGTCTGTTGATGGGCACTTAGGTTGCTTCCATATCTTGGCTATTGTAAATATTGCTGCAGTGAATTCCTCTGTGTATCTTGAACTCCATCCCTGGTCAGTGGCCATTTCTTAGATATACCCTAGTACATTTACTCTTACAGGTTTTTGCTTTTGCCTTCTCCTCTACCTATCTTAGCCAACTCCTTTATTTACTCTTGACAAAATCCCTTGGAGTCATAGTTTAGCTATTTGGTATGGGCTGTCAGTCTGAGTGCAGTGAGCAGGGCATCTATTAGAAGAGAGGATTACCTGGTGAAGCCTCTCTGACCTCCGTAGTCAAAATTAATCCTTTTTTTTCTTACTTATAATGGAGTACTTATTTCATTCTTCCTGTTTTCATGATTAACTCTTACCTGTAGTCCCTGGTTCATTGGCTCCTCCATGACTGCACCTAACACATGGTATTGCATCTAGTAGACACTCAGGGGAGACTGATGGAACTTGTGGAGGGAATGAATTCTGGATTGCTAGTCTGTTGCTCTCATTTGAAGTCAGTTTGCAGGCTCTGCTGAAGTCTAAAAGGCTCTGACTACAGGAAAAGGTTTGGACAATGGCACTGCTGTGCCAGATGTGTGTCCTGTGACAGAGCACTTTCTGAAAAAATTATATATTTGTATTGCTTCCTCTTTTGCAAATTCCAAATATGTCCTTAAAATTTTTTTCTACACTCTCATCTCAAATAAAAGAATTCCTGGCTATAGGTTTATTGGTATTTTAAGCTGCAAGTAATAGCAGCTACATCACTCTACCAAAAAAACTTGCCCCAGACTGTGTGAAGGACAGTGTAATGATGAGTCTTCTGACAGCCTATCTGCCATTCAATCTGTCTCCGGAGAGGCATTTAGGCTGATGTATCAGCAAAGGAGGGTTTTAGACTTTCTCAATGACTTATTAACCTGTACTTTCAGGTACTGTAGAGAGAAAAGAAGCATTACAGGTTAGGTTCCTTGTAGGATGTGGGGATGTTTAGGGAGGAAGAGAAGGTTAGGGGACTGTATTTTCTTAGGTCTCACTACCACCTTGCTCCAGCGGTAGTCACATTTTGATTCTCTTTTTCTGCTTATTCCCTCTTCCAGGACTTTGTCTAGGCTTTTCTTTTCTACCCTAAGTTTGAACTGTCTGCTTTCAAAGCCTAGGCTCTTTTCCATCTTTCATAATCATAGCGAATGATCAACGACAACAACAACAAAACAAAATGGACCAAAAAAAAATCCTTTTGCTTTTCTCGTCAGATTTTCAGTCTAGTAAAATAATTTCAAAATTGAGGTCAGAACATTTTCTAATGTACATATTCAATTTTTAGTTCATCATACTGAGGTGTGGCACTGCAGGAATGGCAGTTATGCTGTGCTTACCTATAAGGTTAATCCTTAGTTTGATTTGGGCTGAGACACAATAGAAGATTAGCACTGTTCCATCTGCCTAGCGATAATTGAAATTAAAGAGGAACAAAGGCTTTTATTCTGTAATGTTGGGGGAGCAGCATGGGAAGATCTTTAGGATGTAATGGAGCTGAATTCTACTCCCAGCGCTAGTATTTACTAGGTTTGCAGTCTTGGGCAAGTGTTAAAAGCTCTGTGCCTCATTTTTTCTCACCTGCAAAATAAGGATAATAAAGCTGATTTTTTAGAGTGATTAGTATAAATTTGATTCTCCTAGGGCAAACTCTGGTTTTGACTTTGTCACTGACAGCGGGAGTCATCAACTTAAGCATTGTCTCTAGCGTAGTATATCATTTCATACTTCTCAAGCCACTCTGCTCACATAATCTTAGGTAATTTTCAGTATGTTCAGAGAGGGAAAGATAGTATGATTGTTCCCATTTGACATATGAGGAGACTGATGCTCAGAGAAGTGAAGTGGCTTGTCAGGACCAGGGACTTGAGTCTTAGTCAGGATTCCTTTTGTACACTGTCTAGTCCTAGGAGAGGGTAGTGTGATAAAAAGCATCCATTCATAAAAGTCAAGAGTGCCCTGATTATAGTCTTAGTTGAGAGAATTTGGGAAAGTCATCCTGGTTTCTACTTTATTAAAATAAAAATGCCAACTATTCTGCCTAACTCACTTTGTTTATTCAGGAGATAATTATCCAGCATTTACTTAGCTATACGCTGTGCTAGGCCAGGTGCTTTTCCTCAATACTTCATTGTGGGTAATAAATAATCTATAAATGTGGGGAGAGCTATGGCAAATGTGTGTGTTGGGAAGAGTGGGGACGGTGGCACTGGTGGTGGTAGTAGTCCAGGAGAGATGACTTTGGGACTGAGCTTTGTTTCTGAGGAGAAATCTCACAGGATTGTATGTAAGAATTAGATTGGATAATAAGTATGACTGTGCTTTGTTAATTGTAAAGAACTATGTAACTGTTAGAGATTGTCATATCTTAAAGAAGGTACTTCTTTTCTAAAACCTTGGCTGACCTAGTGGAACACCATAGTTGGAATCTAAGCTTAATGAAATGAGAAGAAAGATTTCAGTGGCAAGAAGGATTGGGAGCTCATTAAAAAAATTCTTCATCTAAAGTGTTTTGAATTTAGGAGTCCATAAAATAGAGATATGCCTATTAAAATGGTCTTTTGCTTTGATGACACAGTGGACCTTCAAACTACTTCTGGGTTTATAGAGAACTTATAATCACTTTTTTTTTTAAGCCACTTGTGCTGCTGCAGCATTCACAATATTTAGGAGAGATATTTAAGGCAGCCTTGGAAAAAACAAGCATATATTATATCCTGGGGGTATAAAAGGAATCAGAGCAAGACAAAGAAATCGGGTGACTGAATTGGATGCCAAAAGATATGTGATGTTTTTATTTTTAGATTTGTTTGGATTCAGTAGATATTGCTGGGAACTTTCTATGTACTAGGCTTCGGTTAAGTACTGAGGGAACAGAATTGAATGAAGCATTCTCTAACCAAAGGGACTTATAGTCTGGCTGGGGATATAAGACACCTGGGGTAAATAAAGTAACAAGAGTTTTCATGAGGTGCTGTAAGATCCTAGAGGAGGACCTTCACAAGCCTTTGGGCAGGACTGCATCAGCGATGGCAAGTTAGCGAAGATAACACTGAACTAGAAGGATAATGACAGATCAGGCTTTTCTAGTCAGAGGAACAAAGGCATGGAGGCTTAGAGTAGTACCTGGTACTAAAAACACTCAAAAAATAAGAGATAAATTCCTTAGAATTTAATTCCTGGATGTTGTAACTGATAAAACTTTGGGTTGTCCCCCCTCCCTTTTGGGGAGATGATGAGAACATTTTTAGTTTGTTATGGTTAGTGATGATGATATGTTAGCCTGGAATATTTTTAAAAAACAACTGATAGAGATATAAGTAACCGAAATGAATAGACGTCATTTATTTTTACTACACAGCATTTCGTTTTCCCCATTTTGTGAGTCTCCTTGAGAGAAAAGATCCAATCCCCTAAAGGAGATAAACATTTAGATATTTGTTTCTCGAACTTCTCTTCTTCTAGGGCACAATGACCTAGGTTTCACCAATATCATGTGTCCACACCACACTTGGATTTAGGACTTAATGACAGGAGGAAGTAATGGGAGCTAACAGCAGCATCACTTGCATGGTTGAGTTCCTGGCGCTGAAATGGTGTTGGTGCTAGTTGGCTGTTGCACTAAGTTTGAATTCTTGGCTCACAAGTGGCAGTGCTGCCCATACTAGCATCTAATGATCAGAAGTAATTTCAGTGGTTTCCTTATTGAACTCTTCCTTCAGTGTAGCTTTGATCTTTGGTCTAGAAGTATAGTCTTAAACCTGTTTCTCCAGCCTTCTCACAACTGCTGGGCGACACTCAGTATTTCAGTAAATTCATTTTGTGCTTAATCACCTAGAATCTGGTTCAAGAATTTTTTGACGTAGGGGTCAGCAAACTATAGCTTATGTGACAAATCTGGCCCATCGAAAGTTTTATTGGAGTACAACCATACTTATTAATTTACATATAGTCTATGGCTGCTTTTATGCTACATAGGCAGAATTGAGTAGTTGAAACAGCAGTGGTAATGCTTGCAAAGCCTAAAATATTTATCTGTTTTTTTTGCAGAAAACAGTTTTCCAACCCTTGCTTTAACTGATAATAGTTGTCTCTTAAGACAATTAAAAATTTTTTTCATCAATGAGAGTTGGTTAGTTTGAGTTTCACTTCCTTCCTTTTGATTTTGTTTTGGCTTCTGGGATGCTCATAGCAAAATGTGGATATGAATTGCAATAGCTACCTCTAGCATGGATTTTTGGTACAGGCATAACTCGTTTTACTGCACCTCATTTCATTGTGCTTCACAGATACTGTGTTTTTTTTACAAATTGAAGGCAAGATCCTCCACCAACAAAAAGGTTATGGCCACTTTTTTGTGATACTCATTTTATTGCAGTGGTCTTGAACTGAACTTGCAGTATCTCCAACATATGCCTATACTTGTTGTAATTTTCTTCTACTTTATGACCTGTATCCTATTGATGATAACCATCGTCTTAAGACACACGCGTGCATGTGTGCACGTGCACAGACACACATACATGCACACACATGCACAGACGTCTTTATATGTGTAAGTAACCTGGAGGTCATTTTTGAAGTAGGCAGTGTTATGCTGTTTTTCTGTATAAAAATAGGGACTTATCAGAGAGAGTGATTGCCTGGCTTCTAGGACCAGTTTTCCTTTCATACCCACTCTGTATTGCCTTAATTTGCTAGACCTCCAATCTCATGCTAATAAGAGTGATTCATTTATGATTAGGGACAAGTGACTGATAAGGAGTTAATGTTTCAGACTAGTAAGAATCCTCTTCTTGATTCTCTAATATGCTTCTTGTTTGTATCAATTAGGAATGACTTCAGCTGTAGTAGTAGAAAACCTAACGACTTAAAATATAGAGATTAATTTTCTTCACTTAAGAAGTCCGGAGAGCAGTAGTTGGTTGCTAGCATGGGTTCAGTTACTCACAATACCATTTGGAACCCAGGCTCTTTCTGTTTTTCCACTCTGCAGCCTTAGAGTGTTTGCTTTCAACTCTTGTGTTTATGACCTCATGGTTACAAGATGGCTACTACAACTCTAGAAAGAATGTTTGAGGAAGAAGAAAGGGGAAAAGGCAGAACCAGTACTCCTCCTATGTCCTATTTTATAATTAAAGCAGCTATTTCCCCAGAATTCTTAGAAGCTTCTTGTATGACTTACTGGCTAGAAATGTGTCACGTGGGCACACCAAACTTTAAGGAAGCTGGGAAAGTGAATAGTTGTCTGATTACCTTCCTGGACAAACTTAGAGTTTATATAGCAAGGATGAAGGGAAGAATAGATACGAGTTAGGAATTTCAAAATCATTTGACTTTAATGAATTTTTAATATGGCTTTTAAAAATGTCATTGTACTTTGTATTATTCTATAAAAATATGTAATAGTGCCTGTGTTTTATTAAAGTTGCCTTATTCTGGGCTGAGAATATGGCAATAAATGAGGAGATATAGTACCTTTCTAGTCTACAGGTGAAAAGATTATGCTTTCGTCTGCTTGGGCCGCCATAACAAAATACTATAGATTGGAAGGCTTAAACAACATAAATTTGTTTTCTCACAGTTCTGGAGTCTGAGAAGTCCACCATCAAGGTTGTGGCAGGATTTGGTTTCTGATGAGAGCTATAATAATAGTGGCACTATTATTCCTGGTTTGTAGACTGCTACCTTCTTACCGTGTCCTCACATGGCAGAGAGAGATCCTGGAGACTCTTCTTTTTTATTAAGACAGCACTTCTGTTGGATCAAGACTCCTCCCTTATGATCTCATTTAACCTGAATCACCTCCTTAAAGACTTAACTCCAAACCAGTCACAAAGAGGGGTTAGGGCTTTAACATGAGTTTGTGGGGGACACAATTCAGTCTGTAACAATATATTAAAAAATACTTTTAGTAAATTGGAATAAATGAGGGTAGATTGCTCTGAAGGCCCTAAGTTGGAGTCATTCTAGAAAGCCTTTGTAGAGGGGGTGACATTTGAGCTGAGTCCAAAAGGACAAGCAGAGAAGAAAATTATTGGAGAGTAGTTTGTTTCTGCATCCTCCCTGCTGAGAGGTTGGTTGGAGTTGTTAATATTTAAAGATTTTCCATTTCATTATTAGACACCTGATTATTATAATATATCGATACAATATAGAATTCCGCATCCATCATTTCTCCTTCTCTCTTCCTTTCCCTTCCTACCTCCTTCCTCCTCTCCTTCCCTCTTCTCCTCCTCCCCCACTGTCTCTGCACAAGGGGATTTGTATGAGCAATCACTTCTTTAAGCCAATTCCAACATTGCATTTATTGCATTCATGTTTTTTTTTTTTCTGGCCTTCAAGGTTCTCTGTAGTTTCTTCCTGACTGGTGTTTCCAGCTCCATTCATTCATTCTGCTATTACTTATCTATCACCTACCGTATGCAAGGAATAGTTCTGAGGTCTGGAGATAAAGACAAAGTCTTTGCCCTTGTGGAGCATCTGCTCTATTGGAGGGAGTCAACTAATAAGTATATAAATATGTCAATTGATGGTAAGTGCTGTGGATACAAATAAAGTATGGCGGGGGGAAATAAAGAGTGCTTAGATGGAATGGAGAGAGATTTTCATCATTTTATAAAGAGTGGTCAGGTAAGAACTCTGGTAAAGTGTCATTTGAATAGAGACTTGAAGGAAGTTAGGGAGCAAGTCATATGAATAGCTGAGGGAAAATGTGTTTTTAAGCAGAGTGACCATAAGTACAAAGGCTCAGAGGTGGAGTATACATAGCCTGTTGTTGGAAACCATAGTTTCTGGAGCAGAGTGAGTGAAGGAGGGAGAAATAATCAGGTCAGATATGTAGCAGAGTGAGATGGAGTTGAGATGGGAGAGGAAGGAGGGAGGAAGGAGGTAAGATCACGTATGGCCTTTGGAAGATCATGGAGCTCTTTGTAAGGACTTTAACTTTTACATTGAATGATTTGGGAAGCCAATGGAAGATTTTGAGCAGAAGGGAGTGATGTCATCTGAGACTTATATTATAAAAAGATCATTTTGGGAGGCAAGAGTGGACCAGTTAAGAGACTATTACACTATTCTAAGTCAGGACATCTCCACAGTGGCACTGTTAATATTTTGGGCTAGATAATTCTTTGTTGTGAGGGGCTGTCCTGTGCATTGTAGGATGTTTAGTAGCATCTTTGATCACTTTCCACTACATACCAATAGCACCTCCCCATTTGTTTCAACACAGATTTCTTTAGATATTGCCACATTTCCTCTGGGGAGCATAACCTCTCCTTCCCATCCCCAAACATTGAAAACCACTATTCTAGATAAAAGTTGTTGGTTGCTTGGACCAAGGTAGTAGCAATAAAGGTGATAAAAAGTGATTGGATTGTAGATATGTTTTGGTCAGGTTGATAAGATTTGCTGATGGATTCAGTGTAGAAGTGATAGAAAAAGTAGAGT
>NW_006494614.1:48337512-48352883 GCF_000325575.1 Pteropus alecto | reverse complement strand
GAGTGTAATTGTCATTTATTGAGAGGGGGACAACTAAAGAAGGAACAGATTGTGGACCTGTTAAGTCTGATCATCAGTGACACAGTTTTGTCTTCTCTTGTCCTTAAAAATGCTTTCCTTCTTGAAAGGAGGAACTAGGTCTACTCATATTTGCATCCCTCTTGACTAGCACTGTGTCTGGCTTGTAGAACATGTTTAGTGAATGGCGAATGAATAATAAAGTTATTTACTATATTCTGGAATGAAAAGATTATTTACTATTTGACTTGTTTGAACTTGAAGTACATTTTAATTTATGATTGGTTGCTGACTTTATGATTGTAATTGACTGCCATTTGATACATTTTGTACTTTTTTGTTCTATTTCCACTTTTCCATTGCTTATTTCTTTTCTTGCAGTATTTTTGTAAGCTAACATTGACCCCAAAGACAAGGGAAGTAAAAGCAAAAAGAAATGAATGGGACTATGTCCAACAAAAAAGCTTCTGCACAGCAAAAGAAACCATCAACAAAACAAAGGCAAACAACTGAATGAGAGAAGACATTTGTAAATAATACTTCTAATAGGGGGCTAATATCCAAAATATATAAAGAGTTATATAAATATATAACTCGTACTACAATAACAAAATCCAATTAAAAAATGGGCAGAGAACTTGAATAGACACTCTTCCAAGAAGACATACAGATGGACCAATATATGAAAAGATGGTCAATATCACTAGTTATAAGGGAAATGCAAATCAAAACCATAATGAGATAGCCCCTCAAACCTGTTAGAATAGCTATTATCAGTAAGACAAGAAATAAGTGTTGGAGAGGATGTAGAGAAAGGGGAACCCTCACTTCGGGTGGGAATGTTAATTCCAGCCACTATGGAAAACAGTATGGAAGTTCCTCAAAAAATTAAGAATATAGCTACCGTATGACACAATCCCTCTTCCGGGTATCTATCCAAAAAATCTGAAAACACTTCTTTGTAAGGATGTATGTACTCCTACGTTCATTGCAACATTATTCACAATAGCCAAGACATGGAAATAACCTAAGTGTCCTTCAGTAAATGAATGGATAAAGAAAATGTGGTACACATATACAGTGGAATACTGCCCAGCCATGAAAATGATGAATCTTCAGAGTACCATGCTAAGTGAAATAAGTTACACAGAAAAGGACAAGCACCATATGATTTCACTCATATATGAGATATAAATCAAAAAGCAACAAACAAAACAAACAAACCAAGTGAATGAACTCATAGATACAGACAACAGAATGGTGGTTATCAGAGGGGAATGGGGGTGGGGGGAGGATGAACTGGGTATAGGGGATCGATTGTATGGTGATGGGAGGAGACTAGACTTTGGGTGGTGGGCACACAGTGGAGTAAATGGATATAATGTTATACACCTGAAATATATAATGTTATTAACAAATGTTACCCCAATAAATTTAATTTAAAAAATTAATCATAAAAGGGCTCTCTACAAAATGAATATAAAATAAATAAATTGGATTTTTGTTGTTATTGTATGAGTTGTATGAGTTCTTTATATATTTTGGATACTAGCCCCTTATTGGAGGTATTGTTTGCAAATGTCTTCTCTCATTCAGTTGGTTGCCTTTTTGTTTTGTTGATAGTTTCATTTGCTGTGTAGAAGCTTTTTAGTTGGACATAGTCACATTCATTTGTTTTTGCTTTTGCTTCCCTTGCCTTTGTGGTCAAGTTCACAAAAACCCCTCTGAGACCAAGGTCCATAAGTTTAGTGACTGTATTTTCATCTATGTATTTTATTGTTTCAAGTCTTATATTCAAGTCTTTAATCCCTTTTTTTTTCCTTTTTTTATATGGTGTTAGATAGCAGTCTAGTTTCATTCTTTTGCATGTGGCTTTCCAGTTTTCCCAGCACCATTTATCAACGAGGCTTTCCTTTCTCCATTTTACATTCTTAGTTGCCCATATATTTGTGGGTTTATTTCTGGACTGTAGGGAGCCCTGAATGGGCATTTAGCCCTGCTATTTACAAGAAAGAATGGCATATTAGATAACTGTTTTATAACCAAAATCATCTTTGTTGACCGACTTCTACATTTAACTGGTGATATTAGAAGATTGTAATAATCAGTAAATGTATTGTTCTTAAAATTATTTGTGGTTGCAAAAGAATCAAAACCAATCATTTTCAGATTTTATAGACAGTATAATCATGGTATTTCCAGTCAAATACATAAGCCATTAAGTTGAAAGCTGTAGTGTTTAAATAAAATTTGCTAATTATTACTGATCATTATCTTTTACATAGTGTTAACTAGGAGTTGCACATTCATATGTCTGCAGAAGCCAAATGAGTGATCTGAAAGTACCTAGTCAGGCCTAAGATGACCACACAGACAAAACAATGCTGATCAAGGTCCATGGAAGAATAACTTGTAAATTATTTACTTTATAAACCAAGTAACTACATAAATGCAAGGAGTTATTGAACTTAAAACAAGTTAATTGCTAACTTGTGTTAACATGGACAAGTCATTTGTTATCGCTAGGATTTAATTTCTTTGAAAGTACAGTTTCGCCTGTAAAGTCCCTTCTACCTCATTTGATTCTTCTTTATCATTTCTTTAGCTGATAGTTTCTTTCTTGATTATAAGCTTTTAACTCTCAATAATAAGTGAAATTGCTGGCTGCTTACCAGTATGCTTCAATTTCATGAGTTTTGTTCTATCAGAGGGAGCCAAGCTTAGCTAAGCTTCTTATAGCAGCATCCACCATTGAAAGAGTCAGTGTGTGAGCCAGCTAGTCAGCCTTCTATAACCCAAACCAGCATCTGGTATTTGAGAATTGAAATCTAAAATGGAATCTGAATTTGATCTTTCCTGTTGAAGACATTAACAGCCCTGCCTTATATTTTATGATAAATGTTTCATTGTTTTTTCTACCCTATCCTGTTTATTTTGTTCAGTTTCCTAGCACAGTACTTTTTATAGTTTATATATGTCCTACTTTCCTTATTAATGATGATTCCTGGAGATATGGGGCATTCCTAGGTCATCTTCAATCCCTGAAACCTAGTAGAGGCAAGGACACATGATAGGTGTTTAATAAGTGTTTGAAGAGATAGCATGTTTATTAGGTTTGCAGGTGACTAGAAGCTAAAACTGCAGAGAGAGCTTGAAAAGATGGCTTGAAGCCAACAAGATGAAATTTAAGGAGGGTGACAATGAAGTTCTCATTTTAAGTCTCAAAGAAATGGCAACATATGGGCAGGCTGGAGGCGATCTAGCAGGATGCTATTCTTATGAAAATAGTGATTTTGGCTGCTTAAACTCAATGTCAGATAAAGGCATTGCAGTGGCTAAAAAGCTAAAGCAGCTTCAGACTGAATTATTGGAAGCACCAAGTATAGTTAAGTAGGTGATAGTCCAACTAAGTTCTTTAGGGGACAGACTGCACTTAGAGTATCATGTCCTCCTTGGGGTACCAGGCAGTAAGAGGGCGATTTCAAACAGGACTATGTTTAGTGGAAGATGCACTAGATCACCAGTATTCAAAGTAGAGTCTGAACTATTCCTAATCCACAGTGAGGTAAGCATAGAAATTGAGACTGTTTAAAACTTTTTACAGCAATTTGACAGAGTAATTTCTGAAGTCTTATGAATCTAATCAAAAAGAAAACAAGCTTTATCTTGTATGTCTATTTTTTTGTTTGATACCTTAAATTTTTTTATTTTAATGGACTTTATTTTTAGAGCAATTTTAGGTTTACAGAAAAATTGACCAGAAATAAGAGCTCCCATATACTCTCTCTCCACCCTCCTAGCCCCTGCACTTCCTCTGTTATCAACATCTTGCATTAGTGTGATATAATTGATGAACCAATATTGATACATTATTATTAACTAAAGTCTATAGTTTGTATTACAGTTCACTCTTTGTGTTTTATAGGTTTATGGGTTTGGTGAATGCATAACATTATGTATCCACCATTATAATATCATGCAAAATACTTTCACTGCCTTAAAAATGCCTTGCGTTCCATCTATTCATCCCTACCCCCAATTCTCTTTTGAACCTCTGGCAACCACTAATCTTTTTGTCCTTTCTATAGTTTTTGCCTTTTCCAGAATATCATATAGTTGGAATTAGCCTTTTCAGGCTAGCTTTTTTTTTTATTAGCAGTATACATTTAGGGTTTTTCCATGGCTTTTCGTGGCTTGATAGTTCATTTCTTTTTATTGGTGTTAGAATACATCCATTGTATGGATATTTGTTTATTCATCTATCAAAGGATATCTTGGTTGCTTCTGAATTTTGGCAGTTGTGAATAAGGATGCAACAAATATTTATAGACAGGTTTTTGTGTACGTGGGAGTGCAATTGCTGAATTACATGGTAAACCTGTATTTAGCTTTGTAAGAAATTGCCAAGCTCTCTCTCAAAGTGGCTGTAAGATTTTGCATTCCCATCAGCAGTGAATGAGAATTCTAATTGTTCCACATCCTCGCCTGCATTTGGTATTATCAATGCTTTGGATTTTAGCCATTCTAAAAGGAATGTAGTAGTATCTTATTTTTGTTTTAATTTGCAAGTCCCTAATGACATATGATGTTGATTGTCTTTCCATATGCTTATTTACGATCTCTGTATTTTCTTTGAGGAGGTGCCTATTGAGATTTTTTTGGTACACTTTTCAATCGAGTTTTTTTTTGTTGAATTTTAAGAGTTCTTTGTACATATAAGATACAAGTCCTTTTTCAGAAATGTGTTTTGCCAATATTTTCTCAAGTCTGTGACTTTTCATTCTCCTAACAGCAGTATCTTTTCTAGAACAAAAGTTTTAACTTTTAATTTAATCTAACTTATCAACTTTTTCTTTGATGGATTGTGATTTTGGTGTTGTATGTTAAAAGTCATTGCCAAATCTAAGGTCAACTCAGTTTTCTCCTATGTTATCTTCTAGACATTTTATAGTTATGCCTTTTACATTTAGGCCTGTAATACAATTTGAGTTAATTTTTGTGAAAAGTGTAAAATCTGTGTCTAGATTAATTTTTTTGCATGTGGATGTCTGTTTTCTAGCACCATTTATTGAAAAGACTATTCTTTCTCCATTGAATTTCCTTTCCTCCTTTGTCAAAGATCAGTTAATGGTATTTGTGTATATCTATTTCAGGCTCTCTGTTCTGTTTCATTGATTTATTTGTCTATTCTTTCACCAATACCACACTGTTTTGATTACTGCAACTTTATAGTAAGTCTTGGGTGGAGTAGTGTTAGTCCTCTGATATCTATGACCAGTTGAGTCAAAATCTCTGGTAAGATTTCAGTATATTTTTAAACCTTCCCAGATAATTGTGATGCACAAGGAGACTTGAAAACCTCCAGAACAAGACCATCAACTCCTTGAAGGGGTAGCTTGTACAAGATGCTTAGTTGTTGAATGAACAAATGGTTAAACCAACTGAGGGTATTTATCCTGCAGAAGAGAAAAAGTACAAGGGGCTTAATAGATCACCATACATACATATCTGAAAGCCTTTAATATGACATGCCCTGAAGGATGTTTTCTGAGTGCTCTGGGAGGCAGAATTGGAAGTTTCGGAGGCACCTGGCTGAATATTAGGAAGCACTATCTCATAGTGATAATTGTAAGTGAGCTCTCTGTTCCTGCATATATTACATCAGGGCTTGGAAAGCCATCTATAAGAGGATGCTACATGGGGTGGGAAGTTGGATAAGATCAGATGCTGTGATTATTGATCATTAGTTTGAAAAACTATGTCTTAAGACAGAGGACTGTTTCTGGCTCTCATTCACCTTGTATAAATTGAGATGAAGGACAAGGGTGTAGGTTCAAAAGAACATTGAAAAACTACTTTGAGTCTGAGTTCTCATAGTGCAGCAGACCCTCCAGTCTGTCTCTAATGTGGGTGTCTTCAAGAAGTTCCCTGTCTCTTTCACCTAATTGGGGACTTCTAGTAGTTAGAATCCCACAAGCAGTCATGGTCTAGGAAAGGTGAAAGATACTTAATAGAAGAGCTCTTTCTGTCCTCATGGAGTTCTTCCCCTACACTCTTCTGCAGTTAGATTAATATGAGCACATTGAATGGAGGTGTAGACACATATCAGGGAAAATGGATTAATACCATAAAATTTTTCTCTAGCACACTTATATCATGGATCAGGCATAAGGCTAATTACCTGCTCTTTGCCAGGCAGTAGGGAGAGGGATATGGCAGTTGATACAAAGTTGACTAACATGGTAGAGAGGAAGAAAGCATAGGCTTAGGAGTCAGACCAGAGTTGGGACAACTTGGCCATTTACCAGCTGTGTGGTCACTGCCCTCTCTCACCCATTATATTCTGTCTGCCAGCAAGTTTTACTGCTTCTTCTAAGCTGTATTTTTAGAGTATGCTTGTTTTTTTTCATCTCATCTTCCAATATATTAATCTAAATTATTACCATCTTCTCTTGCCTGAACAACTCTACTAACTTATTTTCTTGTTTCCATCACTCTCCCTTCTATTCTCCATTCAATATTCAGTGATCTTGTAAAAATGTAAATTTGATCTTGTCATCATGCATAAAACCTTCCAAAACCTTCCTGTTGCTAAAATTTAGAACAAAATCCAAACTCCTAGTTAGGATTTGGAAGAGACCTTGCATAATCTGACTCCTGCCATCTCTCTCAAGAGCAGGACACAGAGGGTGAATTGGCAAGGTAGTATTACCTCCTAGAGAGCGTTTGGAAATGTGTAAAGTTGTTTTTTTATCGTTTCAGTTATCAAGGGCATTACTGGCATTTAGGGGGTCTGGGCCAGGGTTGGTAAATGTCCTATAATGTGTTGTTTAGCTCAGGACTCATTACAATGCCTGATCTAGAAGATGTTTAAGAAATATTTAATGTATAAAACCATATTCTTCTAGATCTCAGTTTTCACATATGCGGTAGAGTGCCTACCTATATTCCTAAGGTTGTGGTGAAATAGACATTTTTTAAAGTACCTGGTACACAACAGCACTTTAATGGTACCTGCTGTAGAGCCTTCTTTGCTTAGAATAGGTATAAGCCCCCACCCATTGTTTTCTCTAAGGCATTAGAATTAGAAACTGATATCTTTGTGGGGAATTAGGAGCTGGGTGCATCTCTCTGTTTTGAAGCCTAATCTGATGGATCCTGGTTTTGACCTCAGTTGTCCTGGAGTCCAGACCCAGCTGCAGAAACTAAAGCACAGAAGAGCTCTGGTTCTCTTCCTTGACTCTGGGGCTCACCGGGGACTTCTAAGAGGCCCTGGAATGCCTGGTCTCAATGAGAAATTACCTCCAGCTGGAGACTAGTTTGGGGAGAACAGCTAAGAAGGAGGGAAGGTAGTCGTCTCCCCGCCCTTAGTGCTTTTCGCGGAAAGGAGAAGCACGGCTTCCTCCCGCCTCCTTCCCTCCCTTCTTCCCCCGCCCCTTCTGCTTCGCCAACCACGAAGCAGCGCCTTCACTGCGCCCTGCGAGGGCGGGAGCGTGCTGCACCGGGAGCTGGGGCGGCTGAGCTGCTGGGAGCCCTGCTTCAGCCCAGTAGAGAGGCACGGGTGGAGCCAGGGCTTTGCGTGGCCAGGCCAGGAGGAGTGGTGCGGCTCTGCGACAAAAACAGTGGCCAGAGATGCTGGGGCCAGCTCTCCCCACCAGGTATTGCCGGCCCAGCCTGGTGTGTGCCTGGGTGGTGCTGGGGAGGGGGGTGGTCACTGCTGGCTTCCGGGCAGTGGTGACGCAGGGTCCGGTAGATTTAGGGTCTCTTTCCGTAAGAGACCCTAAATGAGAGAAGGGCTGAGGGTGGAACCCCCTCTGATGAGCCCGCCTAGGCTTAGGCCAGCACTAGAATCAGACTCAGGTTAGGGAGGGGTGTGAAGGGGAAGCTGGGTTTGGGGGAACCGCTTTGCTTCAGGAGCTGTGTTCCTTTGCAAGCACCCTTCTGTGTGGTAGCTAGGGTGATGCTTTTTTTTTCTCTGCTTTGGCTTAGCTGTTAGCCTATTGGGGGCTTTTCTCTTGGATGCTGGGGAAGAGCATTATGTTATAAGTGACCTGTTATGTCAAGAGATGGAGTAAACTGGGAGATAGGAGACCTGGTTGAGGGGCGGGGGACTGGTTCTAGTCAGGCAACCTCTGTGGGTCTCAGTTTTCTTATCTGTGCAGTGAAGGGCTTGACATTCTGTTTGTAACTCTGGCTTTCCCAAGCTGTCAAACTGCCTTTTGGAAAGGTGAGCTGCTGCTTTAAAGTCCTTCAGTTGGGCTTCAGAGATGACCCCCTCAGCACTGTAAGAGACAGGTGAACTTAGGAAGCAGACCTTGGTATCTTGTCTTCCATCCAGCCTTTTGGATGGCATCTTGCTGGTCTGCTCAGGACCTAGTGACTCATGGGCAAGGCAGAGATTGAAAATACTAATTAATTTAGTGTTGAGTGTAGGTGTTAGTGTTGAGCGTAATGTAGGGAGGTGAGATGGGGAAGAAGCAGGTCAAAGTATGTTTTTCTCTGAACTGGCCAATTTTTTGATACTTGGGTGTAAAGCTGCTTTAAACTAGTCTGTCTTCTCTGGAGCCCCCTCCTTTTCCCACCATATTAATGACAGACCTTGGGGCTGTATATCTTAATCACTATAATCTTTCCTTCTTGATTATCTGAAACCAAGACATACATGTCAGGCCTGTAACAAACCTACCTTGATTATTTTGTATCTCCTTCCTCCCCCCAGTTTTTCTATGACTCCACCTCCTCGTCTTCCTCTCTCCACTTTTCTATTTCCTTCTCCTGATTATTTTTCCTGTCCTGCCTCCTACCTTTTCTCCCACCCCCACTTTCTCCCTTCATCTTGCTCCCCTCATGCTTTCCCTTTCTTATCCCTGATCTCCTAATTTTTCTTTCCCTCTCTTGGATATTTCTCTTGGTTAGGGTTTCTTATCTTCCTCTTAGAAATTCTGGTTAGCTGTCTCAATATTAGTGGGTTCCTGGTCTGTGGAGATCTTTGCTCTGGTTTTTATGAGGTCCAAACACTCTCTGTTTTCTACCTTACTCCATTGTTTTCGGCTTTTACCTACAAATTCTATCTTCCCTAGTGCCAGTCTCTCTCCTTACTGCCTCTGTGCCTTGCCTTGGGCCTGCCAATAAGCAATTTTTCTTCCTGGATGTGTTCCCTACCTCTTTCCTGGAGGGCAATGGGTAGCAACAGACAGTAGGAAGTAACCAAGATGGAAAGCGGCGGGCTTGCTTGAAGACTAGAGTGGGAGGAGAGCAAGCATCCAGCAGGGCTGGGCAGAAGCACACATTCTAGCAAGATGAATGACTGGGAGAGGAAGAGTTTTTGGCAGCTCTGAAGCATTGCTGACCTGGAGGAAGAGAGGTAGACCTGTGAGCCTAGGGACAAAGAGGGATAGCAGGGATGAGGTGGAGGAAGAGAAAAGGAGGAGTTCTGGGGCAGAAGAACCTCGTATGATACGTGATGTAAATATGTGATATAAGAGAAGCACAAGGGGCTGTGATAATTTTTGGTTCATCAGAGGGAACTTTTAATTCATCAAGTCAGTGGCAGAGCTGGGTTCTAAACACAAGGCTTCTTTAAAGGTGCTATCTATCCTCTTATACCATGTTATCTTCTGGACCTGTGTGTACATAAAGTGTACAAAAAGTTTTCTTATATTCTGTTTTCTGCCTACCTTTAGCCTTAGATTCTAGATACTGCTGAGAAGGGAAAAGAACACTTCTATATGGTAGGTCACTGTGCCATGGCCAAACACTCATTACCTTGGAAGGGAAACAGCTTGGTCTCTGTTAACTTCTCCTGGCTCTAGGCCACTTAGGTGACTTGATGCCGAGCTCCCTCTATGAGTCATTTGCTCTCTTCCTCTGCTTCTGCCACCCCTTTCTCCATTTTCTTAAATTTAATTTCTGGCAGGTGGTAGAGTTTAGAGACCAGATGAAGCTAGACATTTTACTTCCATTGGCCTCTGTAAAATAGGGGTTTAACAGCTCATAAAGGGTGCTGAAGATCAAATGAAATGATGAATGTATAAAACTGCTTTTAAACTGTAAAGTTCTGTATAGATGTTAATGTGGTTGTTTCTGAATGAAACATGAAAAATGCTCAGATCCTACAGCTTGAAATACCCAGGGTTGCTCACTGACTAGTTTAAAACTGAGCTTCAGTCCTTAATAATAAAGGAAAAGGAGAGGCCTAGAGAGAAGGATTTAGAGACTGGTAATGGAGTCCCATGCTGAAAACTGAGGTTAAGAGGTATAGTGATTTGTTTAGAGTCAAACAAATATTAGGTGGCAAGTATAAAAGATATTGTTTTTAGTGACATCTTGTTATATATCTATAAATACACCCAAAAGAAAGGGGAAGATTTAAAAGCAGACTGACCTCAATTCAAATTCTGGTTCCACCATTTATTACCTACCTGGTTTTTAATCTTTCTAAGCTTCATATATAAAATAGAAGATATTTATACCCACCTTGAAGAGTTTATAATACAGCTAAAAAATAATTCTATAAAAGAGAAAAAAATATATAGTAGGCACTTAATAGCTGTACTTATTTTTATCTTGCAAAAATAAACTCTGAAGTCACCTTCTTAAGAAAGTCTTCCCTGACTCCTAGGCTGTTAAAGGCCCCTCTTTTGCATTTATGTAGCACTCATGTGCTTCTCACCACTCAATGCTACTTACCATGTTGTACTATCATTGTGGTCAGGTATCTGCCTCTCCCATTAGTATGTGAATATTTTGAGAGCAGACACAGGGTCTAGTGAATTTTCATGTCTACTCTTGCTAAGCCTTATTTGCTAGGTGTACATTGGTAAGTACAACATACTTAGTTGCTCCTTTGTCAAGCTTGCTGTTTATTGAGGGAGATTTATAATAAGTAAGCAAATATAATTAAAATTTATGACATGCTGTGAAAAGCAAGAGTTTCATTTGTTCATGTTAGATTTAAGATACTTATGAGAAATGCAGGCGGAGTTGTCTAACAGATGGTTATTAGTCTAAAAGAGAGCTTTTGAGGTAGAGAGAGAAACTTGGGCATCATCAACATATAGATGATACGTAAAGCCATGGAAATGGATGAGATTATTTGGGGGATAGTGTAGTGTATGACGAATGGAGGTTCTTAGCCTTGAACATAGTGAAGGAAGAGTCTGCAAAGGGACTAAGAATAGACAGATAGAAGGAAAGGCAGGTGAATGTGCTTCCTCAAAAGCCAAGGAGGTAGAGCATTTGAAAGAGAATGTTGAATACTGCTTAGAGATTGAATAGTGACCATTTGATCTGGCAACGTGGAGATGAACAGTAATTTTGGCAAAACTACCTTTGGTAAAATAGTAGTGTGAGTTGGAACACAGAAGGGGAGGAAGTGGAGATGGTGTAAGCAGACAGTTCTTTTGAGAAGCTTTGCTATAAAGGGGAAGAAAATAAATGGTGTTTGGAGGATGTGGGTGTCAAGAAAGGGGCGTGTGTGTGTGTGTGTGTGTGTGTGTGTGTGTGTGTGTGTCTCCTTTTGAAAGGTCATTGTTCTCAGGTCAGGCCAAAAATTTAGAGAAAAGCTTGATTTTTCCTTTTTTTTTCTTACACTGTACATCTAGTCTCTAAATAAGCCAGTTGGCTTTACCTTCAAAATATATCTACCTTTGCAATACTACTTTCTACCCACTGCCATTCTTTCAAGCCACCATCAATTCCTACTTGGATTATTGTTATAACTTCTTAATGGTCTCTCTGCTTTTCATTTGTTCCCCTGAGATCACTGCTCAGAACTCTTTAGTGTCTTCTCACACTTGCTACAAAATCCAAATTTCTTACTGTGGCCTGTAAAGTCCTGCATAATCTGACCTCTGGCTATCATCTCTGGCTATCAGTCTCAGTCTCCTACCGCATTTCTCCTTGTTCACTCAACTTTTGTCTTGCTGCCCTTTCTGCCCCAAATATTCGTATCTAGGACAATTATACTTACTGCTCCCTTTGTTTAAAATGCTTCTAGATATTGCTATGATCTGCTGTCTCATTTCATTCAGATCTTAAGTCTGTCTTGATCACTTTATTTTATGTACCACCTCTATCCCTATTCACCCCACCCCCAATTTCACATGTACTACTCTTTAATTTTCATTATGGACTTGAAATATATATGTATTTGTTTATTTCTTTGTTTGCTTTTCTTACTAGTCCATACACTTCATGAACACAGGGACTTTGTCTTATTCAGCTAGATTAGCACTGGTACATTGTAGATGCTCAATAAATATTTGTTGAATGACTGAGTATATCTAACAGAAAGACAGATTAATGGAGCTGAAAGAGGATATCATTCCTGGTGAGAGAGACTGCAAGTGAAGGAGTAGAGAGAATGGCTTTTGACGGGACATCTTCACTGTAACTAGACCGTTCAGGTGTAGGGAGGCCTATAGATCTGAGAGTAGAAAGATAGAGTTCTCTTGCAAGGATATCTGTTTTGTCTTTGAAGGATATCTGTTTTGTCTCTGATAATCTTATCAGCTAAGGGGTGAGTGGAAAGCCCAGTTGAATGCCCATTTGAGGTAAGATAATCATAGGGAGGTATCATAATTTTCACATGAAAGCAGTCAGCAGGTAATATTCTCTAGAGACAGTTGTAAGATAGTTGAGTTCAACTATCCCAAAGCTGGGATTTTGCCAGTTGTGTTTTGGAAAGAAGGCAAGGGGGTTGATTAAAAAAAAAAAATCAATTTTGTTTAGATCAGATTTGTGTAAAGTATACATGTGCAGTGAAAGCCTATTATAAGCCATCTTAGTATCCTACAGATTTTACTGAGAATCAGTTATCCATTACCCATTGATAATCCTAGTCTCAGTTCACTGGCTGCTACCCCAGCATTAACAGGCTCCTCCTGTAATAGGACTGTTGTTAATCATGAACTTTTGGCACATTGTAGTGTATTTATTATACAGTAATTTTTAATTCTCCCCTTTTTTTCCTTTTTTTTATTGTGGTAAAATACATCTAACATAAAATTTATCATCTTAAGCATTTTTAAGTGTACAGTTCAGTGGTATTAAATACATTCTCGTTGTTGTGCAACTGTCATCACCATCCATCCTCATAACTCTTCATCTTGTAAAACTGGAACTCTCTACCTATTAAGCAATAACTCTCCATTCTCCCCTCCCCCAGCCCATCAACCACCATTCTGTTTCTATGGTTTTGACTATTCTAAGTACTTCATATAAGTGGAATCATACAGTATTTGACTTTTTGTGATTGCCTTATTTCATTAAGCATAGTGTCCTCAATGTTTAGCCATGTCATACATAGCATATTGCAGAATTTCCTTTTCTGAGTACTATTCCATTGTACGAATATACCACATTTTGCTTATTCATTCATCTCGTGATGGATACTTGGGTTGTATCCACAGTCTAGCTGTTGTACCATGAACATGGGTGTACAAACATCTCTTCAAGACCCTGCTTTCAGTTATTTTGGGTATATATCCAGAAGTGGAATTGCTGTGATAATTCTGTTTTTATTTTTTTGAAGAACCACTAATCTGTTTTCCACAGTGGCTATATCATCTTACATTCCCACTAACAAAGCACAAGGGTTCCAGTTTCTCCATAACCTCACCAACGCTTGTTTTTTTCTTGTTTCTTTTTTTGATAATAGGCATCCTAATGGGTGTAAGATGGTATCTCATTGTAGTTTTGACTTGCATTTCCCTAACGATTAGTCATGTTGAGTATGTTTTCATTTGCTTATTGGCCATTTATGTATTTTCTTTGGAGAAATGTCTGATCAATCCCTTTGCCCATTTTTGAATTGGGTTGTTTTGTTTTTGTTTTTGTTATTGTGGTTGTTAAGTTTTAGAGGGTGTAAGGTTTTGATGTTTGGGTGATTTTGATGGTCTGTAGTTGGGAAAGAAGAGAAGTTTTGGGTGATTTTGATGGTCTGTAGTTGGGAAAGAAAAGCGAAGGCAGTAGGGTTTGATGAATAGTGGATTGGAGCTCAAAATGAAGTCTAGGAATTGTAGTGGAAGTTCTTGAGCAAGTGAGGTGCATGGTTAGGATGTTGTTTTTGGAGTATATATGGTTCATTCCAGATATTGGAATCGATGCACATTTTGGTGATAAAGTCCAGGGTGTAATCATGGTAGTGTTGGCTAACTTGGACTGGAGGTCAGCAAATGGAGTGGCCAGAAGGTCATCAGTGTGGCTGTTGAAGTCATCTATAATGATAACTGGTAGGTACAAAAGAAAACTGATCTAGAAACTAAAGCCTTTGAGTGGAGTGACCACGAAGTGGTTGTTAGGCAACGAGGCAGTGTGATAGCAGCCAGTGGAGGCTCCTCAAAGAAATAGAGATTTTTACAAAAGGAAGAGAAAGAAATGGTTTTTTGAGATGGCACTGAAAATTAAAGACAACACTGATAGCCTGGATATGAGCAAGAACATAGCCTCCAGTTGAGAGGACTGCTAGAGAGGTCTCCTCTTCAGGTGATAGCCAGGTTTCTCTGAAGGCAAGGAGGCAAAGGAAGTTAGCCAATGACAAATGGGAAGTTCCAGAGGAAATAATGAAAGGGCTCCAGAGTTGGAAAGGGTTGAGGAATTTGGTCAGATTAGAGGGTTTACAGAAAAGGTTTACAGAAAAGGTTTACAGAAAAGGTTGGGGAGGAGAGTTTGGTTGAAGAATGAAGACTGAAATCAAGGAAACTGGAAGCTTGATTGGCTTAGTAATGATTATCTTTTAGAGGAGAAAGGGCAGTCCATTTGCATGCTGTAGTTCTTAACACTTCCAAGAGAAAACCTCCTTTGAGGAAGCATGTGGCAGTGCAGAAAATCACAGGATATATTCAGACAGATTGTCTAGAAGGTCATTTACAGCAGTCAGCAGAGTAGATTCCAGTGTTTCTTAGGAGATTAAACCAGATTGCCTTCTTGATTCCTTCAAGCTCTCAGACCGTATGGGCCTTAGGTTTTAGTGATGATTTTCTCAGTTCAAGCCATCCATTGGAAGGTCTAGGGATCGGAAGCTTACTGTTGGGAATAGCTCAACTGGGGCTACAGGTCAGGAATTTCACAAGTGGTAGGAGAGGATTACAAAACCTTGGTACTGGTTTCTGCAAGTAACTGTAGTGACTGCAGGCTGGTAGGAGTGAGGAAGATGTGTAGGCTTGATTGGTGGGGGGAAGGGGAGGGTGAAGGTACGTGGCCAGCCTAAGAGAACTTAAGTGTCTGATTCCAAGTCTCTTCGCCTTTTCCATTTTATTTTGCTGGCTCTCATACCTCTCCAATTGAACGAAGCCTCCCAGGTACAGCCCTTTGTTCATTCTATCTCAAATTATAATTAGTGTAGAAAGAGT
>NW_006494614.1:48267044-48337500 GCF_000325575.1 Pteropus alecto | reverse complement strand
ATAATCAGAGGCTATTCTGATTTATTTCATTGAATGATATATTGCATGAAAGATAATGAAAGATAAATTGCATATCTCTATGGGTTTCAGGTTCCCAACTATAAAGTAAAGGTTTGCAGCTGATTTTTGAAGGTCCTTCCAACTCCTGTTTTTTTTTCCCCCCTCTAAACCAAGTTTCCTTAGTCAGTGAACCTTTGCTAATTTATCAGATCTGTGCTGGGTGGGACTCAGGGACATAGAAGTTAATCAGACTCAGTTTTGTCACTTGAGTTGTTTATGCTCTGGTAAAGTTGATATGAAATATGGAAACTGCTACCTATATGTAAAATGCTATTAAATTGTGGGAAAGGTAGAAATAGAGGGGCTTCTGTGAAGGTTGCATAGAGGAAGTGAGTCAAGCTGGGTCTTGAAGAGTGAGTAGGACTTTGCTTGGCAGTCATGTTGAGACATTTAAGCAGAAAGAACAGTGTGGGCAAAGGCAGGGGCATGAAAGCATATTGAGCTGGAATGACAAGTTTAGGGAATAATACAGAGAAAACTGGAAAGATGAGTGGGGGATGTGTACACATATTTATTGGACTTTTATTCTGTGCCAGACAGCATGCTAGATGCTTTTATATATGCTTTTTAATTCTCATGAGAACTTTATAGATAGTCTTATTTATATTTCACATAGAGGAAACTGCGGATTAGAAATTAAAGTAGCTTTCCTAGCAGCTCAGAAACAGCCTCCAGTTTTCCTCCCTGCTACCTCAGCAATTGCTTTCTTGTTGCTAAACCAGAGCAAGTGGCTGGAGGCTGCATAGTGGGAGTGTCTTTGACATGTCAGAAGGACATCCCTCAGCAAATTTAAGACTGCAGCATTCTAGGTCTATGCCAAAGAAAACCTCCTGGCACAATTTAATTAAAGATCAAATTCTCATAACTAGATGTCAAGGGCATGCAGTATTCCAGTCCTGGGTGAAGTGTAGGTTATGCCAGTCTTAGCTGCTCTGAATAGTTGGAATTGAGAAATCTGATTAATAAATGGAATGTTTTATTTCTTATTCCATTCCGTCCTTCATTTTAAATAATGGTCTAAGTGGTTATTAGAGGTTATCTAGTCCATTCCTTTGCCTCTAGAATGAACAGGGAGGTGTGGTGTAGTGGAAAGAGAGGAAGTCTTACAGTTACACAGACTTCATTTCAGGTTCTTGCCTCAGCTGCCCACTACCTGTGTGACCCTGGCTGACTGGCAACATCTCTGAAATTCGTTTCTTCTGACTTGCTCACTGTTTTATCCTCAGCACCTAGCACAGCCTGGCAAACAGTAGGCGATGAATAAATATTTGCCTGAATGAATGAGAAAATTGATACCAGTCAAATAGATTTCCAAGTTTCCTGTAAACTCCAAAGTGTGATCTAATGTTAGTGGTTATTAAAATAGCAGCCCCAAAGGATGGCTGAAATCCTATTTGTAAAGATAGTTTGTCCAGAGAGTTCTCTAGGGAAACTGTTCTTTAGAATTTAGCATCTCTCTAAGGCAGTTTAGAGGACTCCTAAACTCCAAGTCCTATTGTGTGAGCTCTAGGCATCACAGAGTGAGTACTCACTGCAGACGGATAGCAGTTGGTCTGTTCCTCCAGGCGACACCTCTTTTTTCGTCATGTCTCCACAGCCTTTTTAAAATAAAGTGTCATCTTTTATTTTTAACATGAGACAGTCATTGCACAGATCTAGAACTGCTTAGAATGGACCATTTTTCAGACTAAAAGTGCTGTATATGTGCAGAACATAAAAGGCCTTCTGTGATTCTTGCGTTCTACTTTTTCATCTTCATGTTGCAATCTACTGTGCTATACTCTCACACTTATGTTAGTCCTGTGGTCTGGGATGCATTTGCCATCATTGATTGCTCTTTATCAAACTCATTCATGTATTTATTGTCTGGTTTATTTTTGATCCAGGTTCTATACCAATGCCTGAGCCTATCCCAGACCAAGTAAATCAGAGCTTAAACATAGTGGCTGCTTGAAAAGTATTTTCTTTCACTTCTTTCTACTCTAGCCCTGTACCTTTATTCTTTTTACAGCATGCTATGCTTTTTACAGCAGAAGAGACACAGATCACTTCCTCTCCTTGGTTGCTTCTTGACCAGTATCTGTCTAGAGACTGCACAGTGGGAAACAACAAATTGTAGCTCATAGGTGAAGGTTATAAGGACTAGAGCTGGTAAATAATAGAGCCAGCACTTAAACTCAGGTCTCTCGATTTTTAACTCCAGTCATCTTTTTATCGTATCTCCCTACCAATGGCCCTTTTGAAACCTCACAGTGATCCTGCATTTATTATAGAGCCATTCAGTTTATTCATAATTAATACTTTAGTATAATTAGTTACTCATAAATTATTAGGCTTCCGGAGCCTCTGGGGCATTGGTAAAACCTGGTCAGTCTCTCTCTCTCTGTCTGTTACATCACTTTGTTGTCTAGGATGGATAGAGGGGTTCCATGTGAACTATCATTCTAAGTATTGGCCTCAGGCCTACTGACTGCAGCATGCCAGAAGGCAGTGGTTTGTCATCCTCCCAAATCTTTGGCCTACGGAGGCTGTTAGGTGATTTAAGTTTGGTTTCTTTATGCAAAAGTTGTGTGTGTTTCTTCTTTACCCTCTTGATGTTTTGGACTTGTTTTCCTGTAAACAAAGTTCAACCTAGTGTAGGTTTTAAAATGTGCTAAGTATTGTGCTGAGTATAGATGGACAAAATGGCCAGTGAGAGGATCTATAAAGTGTAAAGAGAGTGAAACTTGTGGAAAAACCATAAGAAAGGACTGGTTGCAAGGCTACAGGGAAACTGGAAAATAGTATAGAAGCAAGTCCAAGTAAATTCAGAGAAAGAGTAAATTCAGAGAAGAGAAGAGGCAATAATCTTTTCTGAATAGCCGTAAGAGATAGGACTAACAGATGGAAATAGTTTTTGTTTGTTTATTCATTCATTTGTTCATTTGTTCAACAAATTTTTATTGATTACCTATTCTTTGCCAGGCCGAGTGTTGAAGATTGAAAAATAAATAAGACTGAACTTTGTTCTTGAGGAGTTCATAGTCTGCCTCTGGCAGGGGAGGGGAGAAGAAGGGGAGGCAAATGTGTAAACAAGTAATTACAATGCAGTGTGAGATAGATAGAACTTAATATAAGTGAGAATGCTCTAAATGAGATGACCAAAGACAGACTAGGCTGACTTTTGAGACTGTAGATTTCTTGCTACTGGAGGTTTTCAAGCATTAGGCTGGATGACCTAGACTGGGATATGGTACAGAAGATTCAAACATTGTATTCCAACAGCAGATTTTAGGTTTTAAGTAACTTGGAATCTTTTTGAAACTGGAGATCTACCACCAGTAATTCTCCAAGCATAGTAAAAGAACTGAGAAATGAAGAAAAACTGTATAGAAAGGTTGATGAAGCCTTTCTTGGCACAGTCCTGGGCTGTGGTCCTGAAAGGGAGTTACATTCCATGAAGTTGTTTACTGAAGGACCTAGGAGGCAAGGAAGGGTCTGCTTAGGATATCAGGTGGCTGCAGGAATGTAATTTTGGAACTGGCACTTTGGGTAAAAAATATACTTGAGAACTGGGGCTAGGAGGGAAAGTGAAAGGAAATCTGCGAAGTGAAATTGGAAGAAATGGATAAAAAGCACATCATCCAGAGAGTTAATCTAAATTAACAAGATTGTCCTGCTTACGTGATTTCTCGTTCAAAAAGAGAAGTAAGGAGCAGTTGATTTGCCAGAGGAAGGTCAGGATGAAGTATACAAAAAGATGAAGATTGAATTTGACCAGGAAAGATGAGTAAGGTTTTTATCATTCGGAGGTAGGAAAAATCATTGATAAGCATTTGGGGGGGGGGGGTGGTCAGGATGAGGGTAAGAGATAAATTCAGGAGAACAGAAATTTCTGTGGTATAGTTTGAATGTAAGCTGTGTCTAGCTGTAGTGGCTAAGTTTATAATGTGTGTTAATGTCAGATTGTGAAGAGCCTTAAAATTTCATCGTACTAAACTCCTTAAAGGCAAGGCATGTATCCCTGTGCAGACTTTGATTAATTAAAATATTTATCAAATCTGCTGTGAGTCAGATACTATACTAGGCACTTTTGTATTGCAAAAGTGACAAAATTGAGCCCAACCTTTGGGGAACATTCTGGTTCCTGGCGAAGACAATTATAACATAGTAAAAATAAATGTAATAACCTGGAAATATACCCACTGCTTTATGAGACTAGAGAGGACACCTAACTTCTTAGAGGTGCGAACATTTCCAAAGGGCATGTGGAGAAAGGATCGAAGAGAAAAAAATGGAAGCAGGGGATCATTTATTAGGAAATACTAAAAACACTCCTACAGATTTTGTTCATAACATTAAGTAATTGATATCTAAAGCAGTGGTATTTAAATCTGGCTGGCATTAGGATAACTAATTTTTTAAAGTACAGAATTTTGGCCTTAACCAAGACATACTCAATCAGAGTTCATGGGGTCAAAGCAGGGCATCTATATTTTCCAAAATGCTCTTAATGATTATTATGGTGGTTTTGATTTTTATAGAAAATTTAGTCACTAAAGCACTGTTGCGTTTGACTCTAAAGAGCTTACATTCTAAGTAGTCATGGTTAAAGATAGCATGGACAAATAATGAGAAACTATTCTGGAAACATTCATGTCTCTCCATTGACACTTAAGGTAATAATATTTATCTTCATTAAAACTATTGGTACCATGTGACAGGGATTCCTACATCCCTTTTTTTTTTTTTTCAGATTTCACTCCTGTTTTCCAGATGCATTGGAGATCGCTAATAAATTCAGCATTGTATAGGACAGATGGTTACTACGTTGACCATCATATATGTAGAACAAGGTCATATTTTAAAGAGAGATAGTGGATAGATGATATAGGTCAAGGATCAGCAAACTTTTCCTGTAAAGAGCCAGATAATAGATATTTTAGGTTTGTGGGCATACAGTCTTTTTTGCAACTACTCAACTACTCAACTCTGCCGTTGAAAGGTGAAAGATGCCTTAGACAATATGTAAATAATGGGTGTGGCTGTTTCCATAAGACTTATTTACAAAACCTGTGGCTTAACTGACCGTTGATAAAGTGATACAGTCCATTCTAGAAAGGGAGTGTGATTTCCTAAGGTTACAAAATTAAAAGTTGGCAGAGAATTCGTCATATGGAATGCTATTAGTAGTTTTATTTAATCTTCATATGAATGAATAAATGGCACCCAAGTGGTTAAGGAATTTCTCTAAAGCTAGTAGGTGGCACTGGGTTTAATATATAATTTAGTTGGGCCAAATTTCTGTCTTTAAACTACATCATTATGGTTTTCTGTGCTCTCTAATACCTTAGGGGAATGCAGAGAAAAGCAAGAACCTTGTGAATTTTCAGCAGTGTTTGTCAGAGTAGGTATTGTATCTTGAGTATTGTTGACTGAATACGATAGCAGTAATCATGGTATGCATTGAAAGGGCTTGAGCTAGGCCCTGGAGGAAGAGTTGTATAACTCAGATTCTTTTAAATTTTCAACACAATTTTCTTTTGCTGAAAATAATTAAAGAGTTATGTTATTTTCTTTTGATTCTAGTAGCTGCTGGTGGTGGTGACAATGTCCAATAACGGCCTAGACATTCAAGATAAACCCCCAGCCCCTCCAATGAGAAACACCAGCACTATGATTGGAGCTGGCAGCAAAGATGCTGGAACTCTGAACCATGGTTCCAAACCTCTGCCTCCAAATCCAGAGGAGAAGAAAAAGAAGGACCGATTTTACCGATCCATCTTACCTGGAGATAAAAGTACAGTATTTCATTTCTTTCTCATCATTTATATACTTAAAAAAATTTTTTTGTAACCTGGATAAAAGATCTTTCCTTGACTTAATTTTTGAAAATACCTTTATTTCTCTATTAAATATTTCTGTTGTCTTTCTTTTCTAATGTGGCTGAAGTCAAATGAAACTAGACCTACTTTTAAATTCTATTAACTATTATCTGAGCAAACTTCTAAAAAAAACAGTTATGCTCTTGTCAGGATTTTGTATAATCTGAAGCCATATATTTACTTACTTTTTAAGTTTTTAAACTGTGAACTCACAAAGTATACGGAATATTGCGGTGTCTTCATTTGGAAATGTGTTTTTTCCAAACTAGTATCATTTGGAATGTCTTGTTTCCAGATTCTTGATTGCCTCTTCCTTAATCATGCATCCAGAGGTCACACCCGGATTTGGGGATTAAATATAAGTAAGAAGGGCAGGTAATAGCTGATGAAAGGAAGCAGGACTCAGCAGAGTTCACTGAGAATAAGTCATACTAGACAGACTCATTTCCTTTTTATCGATAAAACTTCTAGAAAAATAATCAGGATTTTAACTGTGTATCTGACGAAGTCACTGAGATCCTATGGAATAGAGATTTGGGTGTCCACCTGGATAGATGACTTTTGTTTGACACCTCCTCCTCCAAATATTTATTTAAGTGTCTGTCAATATGAAGTAAAGTTTTCAGTCATCTTGTAGGGCTTTGTTCTTATGGCATGCTGAAGAAATTCGCTTTCTATCTGTAAGTTATCATGAGCTTCTGATTTAGGTGGACCCGGTTCAAATCCTGGATTCATCACTTTCCAGCTCTCTGACCTTAGGTATGTCAGTTAACTTCTTTGACTTTTAGTTTTCTATCTCTAGGAAAGATCGAGATTTTCCTATCTCTAAAATTGGGATAATATCTCACAGGGTTGTTGTATGATTACATGCAAACTTCCTAATATAGTACCTTCTACACAGAAGGTACTCAGGTGTTAGTTCCCCTTCTCTTTGTTTGGTGAAGCTGGGAGGCATAGCTAGTAGACTACATGACAGAATCAGAATTGGGATTCTGAAACAGTAAGCCAAATGCAACAAGCACATGACAAATTACAGAAAATATCTTGTGTTGCAGAAAAATATAACTGTATAACTTCAGATTGGGAGAGATGGTAGATGAGAGTGTCCTTAACCAAATAGGGAACACAGGAAGAGGAACAAGTTAAAAGAATTGGTGATTGGAGAACAGGGAAAATGATAACTTTAAACACATTGCATTTGAGGTGAAAAGATAACTTTAGACACTTTACATTTGAAATGTCTTGGCATAGAAATGTCTAATAGTATTCTTACAAATAGGAAATGGTTGACAAATAACTGAAATGAGAATTATTGAGGACTTTTATTGAGTACTTTGGGTTTGTCTGTGTTTATCCTTTCCCCTACTCCACCTTCATTGTGATCTCTTTTTGGGTCTAGATAGAAAAGATATGGGTAAGTTGCTTAACTTGCAATTTCTGGCTAATTCATTTGTAAAATAGCTGCCGACTTCCTAGGTACAGGGGCCATGATGTAGGTGGTATTACCCTGCCCTGGCACCTTCTCTCACCTGTATAGCTGCTTTGTTTATCCCTCATTTTAAGTGTGTGCTTATTTTTAATATCATGCTTTTATCAGCCATTATTTTTATAAGATCATTATAAATAGGTAGACCTTTATCCCAAGTTACTACATGTAGTAAAGAGGACTTTTAAAATTAAAAAAGTTGGTTTTGTTCTTGCTGACAAACAAGGAAGATAATAAGATTCTTGTCTGATAGGCATCATCAAAATTAAAACTTTCATGCTTCAAAGGATACCATCAAGAAAGTAAATTTCTCCTACAAAATGGGAGAAAAATTTCCCAAATTATATATCTGATAAGGGACTTGTATCAAAATGTTTAAGGAGCTATTACAACTGAACAATAAAAAGACAACTTAATTAAAAAATGGGCAAAGGATCTGAATAGACATCTCTCCAGAGAAGATATACAAGTGGCCAACAAGCACATTAAAAGGTGCTTAAAATCATTAGCCATCAGGGAAATGCAAATCAGAACCACGAGGAAGTACTACTTCACACCCACTAGAATGTTAGCAAGGTTGTGGAGAAATTGGAACCCTCACACACTGCTGGTGGGAATGTAAAATGGTACAGCCAACTGTGGGAAAGTCTCACAGTTCCTCAAGAGAGTAAACATACAAGTTACTGTATAACTCAGAAATGAAAACATATATCCACACAAAAACTTGTGCATAAATTTATAGTAGCATTATTCATAATAGCCAAAAAGTAGAAACAACCCAAATATTCATCAACTGATAAACAGATAGATAAAATGTGGCATATCCATACAAAGAAATATTTTTTGGGAACCAAAAGAAATGAAGTCCTGATAAATGCTGCAACAGGGGTGAACCTTGAAAACATGTTAGTGAAAGGAGGCAGTCACAAAGGATTTATAATTTTTTATAATTTTTTTTACATGAAGTGTCCAGAATGGACAAATCATAGATGAAAAGTAGGTGTGTGGTTGCCTAGGGAGGCAGAGGGGATTAGAGGGTTTTGGCTAACAGGTATGGATTTTCATTCGGGGGTTATGAAAATGTTCTAAAACTGATTGTAGGATGGCTGCCCAGCTCTGTGAATATACTAAAAGCCACAGAATTGTACACTATATGGGTGAATTGTATGGTATGTGAATTATATGTCAATAAAACTTTTTTATTTTATTTTATTTTTTTTTTTAAGATTCCTGCCTTAAACAGGAGATAGAAGCATAACCTTCAGACATCCTTGGGAACTAAAGGGATGATCTTATGTACTGAATGGGGAGGTGGTGATCTGGATATCTGGTTTATTATGCCATGAATTGGCTACCTAATTTGGGTCAGTTCTCTCTCTAGATTTCAGTGCCTTCATCTAAAAAATTAGTCAAACCAGTAGACATATACAGTCTCTTACACCTTTAATTATATAAAGGAGATATTATAATCCTGTAATTATAAAGGAGATATTAAATCCTGTAATTATATAAAGGAGATGTTATAAAGATGAATTTGGATCAGATTGTATATGTAGGTGAAAAGAATCTAGGCCGTTGTAAAGTACTTGAATCCGTGATAAAGCAGTAAACCCAGAGGTTCTTCTGGAAATCCTTGCTGATTTTGGGCCAAATCTGGTCTGAAAACAAATCTCTTTGCTTAAGATCAAAGCTATATCTCATTAAATTCAAAGCATAGAGGTAGAAAGCATAGTTACAAGAAGTTCTTGTGAAATGACTTAGTAACTTCTCTTTCATTCCCTAGCTTTAGAAGTAACCTGTGCTTTGAGCACATAGGTTTCACCCATTTGCTTTAAGACCCTAGATGGCCATAATTAGTGCATACACCAGAATGAAATAAGTAAGGATTTTTTCCTTTCGTCTGAAACCTTTGTTCAGCTTGATTTTGTATTTGTTGATTTTGCCATTTAACCGATAAACATTTATTGGCCTGCTGCTTTGTGCTTAACTTAGTCCTAGCAGGACACACAGGAGCATAGGCAGTCTTTGAAGCGGTATGCCCTTCATAAAATATTTGAGATTTTATACCAGCTGCATAGAGAAATGGTTTAGTACTGGAGTTAGAGAACTTAGATCAAGTCCTACTTCTTTATTTTTATTATTATTAAAAATTATTGGGGTCACATTGATCAACAAAATCCAATAAGTTGCAAGTGTATAATTCAACAGTATGTTATATATATATCACATTGTGTGTGTTCACTGCCCGTAGTTATATTTCTTCCCATCACCACATATTGGACCCCTTTTTCCCCTATCTACCTCGCCCCTCCCCTCCATCCTTCTGATAACAACTAGTCCACTATCCCTGTCCATGAGTCTCTGTTTGTATGTCATGTTTGTTTGTTGCTTTTAGGTTTATATCCCACATATGAGTGATATGTAGTTTTCAACTTTTTCTCTCTGACTTATTTCTCTTAGCATGATTGTCTCAAGATCCATCCATGTTGTCACAAATGGCAATATTTCATCTTCCTATAGCTGAGTAATATTCCACTGTACATATGTACCACATCTTCTTTATCTAATCATCTATTATAGGACACTTAGTTGCTTCTATGTCTTGGCCACCGTGAATAATGCTATGAACATCGGTGTGCATAAATGTTTTCCAGTTTTAGATAAATGTTTTCCAGTTTTTTGGGCAAATACTCCGTAGACGGATTGCTGGATCATGTGGAAGTTCAAGTCTTGATTTTTGAGGAACTTCCATGCTGTTTTCCATAGCAGCTGTACTAATTTGCAGTCCCACCAGTAGTATGAGGATTCCTTTTTCTCCATATCCTCTCCAACACTTGTTACTACTTGTCCTGTTGATAATAGCCACTCTAACAGGTGTGAGATGGTATCTCATTGTGGTTTTGATTTGCATTTCCCTAATAGCTAGTGAAGTTGATTATCTTTTCATATATCTGTTGGCTGTTTGTATGTCTTTTTGGGAGTAATGTCTCTTCAAGTCCTCTGCCCATTTTTAAATTGGATTGCTTTGTTGTTGTTGTTGAGTTTTATGAATTCTTTGTATATTTTGGATATTAAGCCCTTAATTGAGTCCTACTTCTGACATTTACTAACTCTGTGATTTTATTTCACTTACCTATTTACTTTAATCCCAGTGTCCTCATTGGTAAAGTGGGAATAATCATGAGTTTTATCTACTCCATATCATTAATAGGCATTTGCCATTTAACATAGTGGGTGTAAAAGCATTTTTTTAAACTTTAGAACACTGTACAAATATGAAGTTTTTTCTTTTTTTAATGGAAACCTCATTTCTTGTTTTATTTGATACCCACAACAACTCATTTTCAGTTGGGGAGTCTAAGACTTAGAGAAAAGTAAATTGCTCAAGGTTTCACAGCTGGAAACTGGCAGGAATGAATGTGGAACTAAGTCTTACTAACATATCTCTTACATTCTAGAATACTATTTCTGTTAGTTGTTCTCAATCCACCTTACACATCTGACTCACTCGTGGTGTTTTTAAAAAATATAGGTACTTGGGTTTCACCCAGACTTTTAGAACCAGAATTTCCAGAGAGTTTGTTCTGAGTCTCTAAGCAGATTTGGGAGATGAGAAGGAAGAGTTCTCTCTGGGTTGTGGTAGTGGCCGAGATTTGATTTGGTGATGGGTAGATGTCTGTGGGCATTACCTAATCCTGACCTCCAGCATGGCTTCAGTGTTTACCTGGGGGAATGCATATATGACTGGAAGAAGCTGTCATTGAGGGCTTGTAATAGGTGGCCCTGAGTTGCAGAATTCCATGTGGGAAAGCCTGGTTCCTGTGGTTAGGATCTGAAGCCTTTGGTTTATTCTAAGAAGTCCTGCAGCATTTCATTTGGAATCTTTTTCTGGCTACATTTTCACAACCAAAGTGGAATTCTTTGAGCTTGGGAAGTGTTTAGCAAAGTTAATTTTAAAACTGGACTATGTCAGTGTTTATCTTTCCAAGTCTGGAGTGTTTTACTGCCTTGAGCTCAGATTAGCTCAGCTGAACCAATGAGAGGTGCTTCTTAAAAATAAATCTTAAAAAAAAAAAAAAATAAGGCCAATGGCTCATGCTGAAACTTGGCTGGCTGTATACAGCAACATGGGATTTTGCAATGTCAGCCTCATTTCTCATGTAATCGGAACGCTGAATGGACTAGGCCAGAGATAGGGTTAAAGTTACGATGGGTGAGGTTGTAAGCTTCTTTGTCTACTTTATTTCCTCAAGCCTGTCATCTCTAGTTACATGAAATCAGGATGATTCTTCTTTCTCTTAAGCCAGTTTTCTGTCTCATTCAGTAGGCTGGAAAATCTTACTTTGACACTTTTTTTTTTCTTTTTTCCTTCTTCCCTCCATCCCCCCTTCTTCATTTTAAAACAACAAACATTTATTATATCACAGTTTTTGAGGGTCAGGAATTCTGGGCAGATATGACCCAGGTATCTCATGAGGTTGCAATATAAATCTCTGACACTTCCTTATATTAACGGTACTTCATGTTTGTAAAGCTCTTGCACTTACAAAGCACATACATTTTCTTTACCTTAGTAGAGCCTTAAAATGATAACAATAAAAATATAATAATAACAGAGTAATAACACAACAGTAATAACCATAAAATAGTAACAACCTTAACCCAGCTACTACTATTATTTGGGCCATGATTTTGGTCCTCAAGAAGCTTACACTTTTGGTTAGGAGGTAAATCTCAAAAACAGTGAGGAATCATCTAAGACAAGAGATGACGAATGCCTGGTAGTGTGTCAGACTCAATGTCTTGGGGATTCCCAGAGGGAAGAAAGGTCAGGAAATTCATTCTGGAAGAAGTGGGACTTCAACTAGCCTTTGAAAGATGGCTGAATGTTTAACAGGGAGAATGAAAAGAAGATCATTCTAAGCAAGGAGAAGAAAAAGTGAACAAAACCTTGGAGATGGGAATATGGGAGGTATATGCAAAGGTTGCAGAGTGAAGAGTGGCCTGTGGAAGCAGAGCTACCTTTAGCATTACCCTGTATGTTTTTGTGTTAAATGATTCCATGTCCTTGGGGCTCTTTTCTATAGACTACTCATCCTCTGAGCCACTCTCTTTCTGTGCCTCTATTACCAAAGTTCCTTTTGTATTTGATATTCCATGCCCATGATGGTATATTATATAGTATATCAATAACATGTAGTAGAAATATGGAGAAATATAAGATATATAAAACAAAAATCTAAATAAAAGAAAAATAACATAATTGTTCTTTACACTCTTTAAAGAGATGTGCTCAGAGGAAATTTAGGAACAGAAAGCAATTACAAAGCCCTGTAACATGTCTCATGCATTCTAGCTATGAGTAAGACAGGTGAATTTGTCATAAATGATGGCTCAGTTTGGGCCTTGGTAAATCCATAGACTTTCATCTGTTAAAGCAGCTGCTTGTTGAAGAGAAATTGTCAAGTGCATAAATAGCTTAAACCCTAGCAATTGGCATATAGGCAAATGATTCTCATTAAGATACTGAGGAAAGATCCTTGGGAATCAGACTTGGGTTCAAATTCCAGCTCTTACTAGCTATATGAGCTTGGGCAAACTGTTTGTTTGTTTGTTTGTTCGTTTGTTCGTTCGTTCGTTTGGTTCTTCATTTGGAAAATGACAGTAGTAATACTCTCGTAGGATTGTACTAATTAAAGAAAATAATGTGCATTGTGGTATCTTATACATGGTAAATTCTTATTTAATGATATTTCTTCTCATTATACTAAAGTATGTTTTCTTGACTTAACTTGAAATTCTTTAGGGGAGGTAAAGTAGTAGTTTGGAAAGGACCTTGGCTTTGAAGCCAGACTTTTTGGTTTTGTGTTTATGAAAGTCAGGTCAGAGCTGGTAAGAATGAAACATTTATTCTTGCTCTGGAGAGAATTTGCATGTCTTAGGCAGATGCCTTAGATGCCTTGCCAGGTTGAGTTTGGTATCTGGTCATTTGTTCCTCTCTTCATTCGCTGACTGACCATCTATTTTGTGCCAGGCATGTACTAGCCATTGGGGATCTATGATGAGTGGGACATGGCCCCGGCACTGGAACTCAGTCTGGTGGGAGAGATAAACCCTTAAAATAGGCAATTACTATAATGGTGCTATGAGAACTGCCCAACCTAGAGAGCACGAAGAACTTCACAGAAGACATGACTTTTAATCTGAGATTTGAAAAGGATATATAGAAGGCTTTGTGTGGTGAGGTGGCAAGGGAAGGAAAAGAGAAAGGCAGGATTTATAGGCAAAGGAAGTAGTTTAGAACATGTGAAAAGGTACGAAAAAGCCCATTATGTTTGGTGAACCATAACTGGTTCAGTGTAGTTGGTGTAGAATGTATGAAACTTGAGTACTGGGAGATGAAAGAGAGGGTACGAGTTGGTAGAGCAGAGCTTCTCAAACTTAAAAAAAAAAAATAGATTTGTTTTTGTTAGAGCAGTTTTAGGTTCACAGCAAAACTGAGCGGAAGGCATACAGATTACCTAATACCTCCTGTCCCTACATACACTAACCTTCCCCACTATCAACATCTCATACCAATGTGGTACATTTGTTATGATCAAACCTACATCAACATACCATATTCACCATAAGTCCATATGTTACATTAAGATTGACTCTTGGTATTGTACATTCTGTGAATTTGAACAAATGTATAATGACATATACCCACCATTACAGTATCATACAGAATAGTTTTATTGCCCTAAAATTCCTCTCTGCTCTGCTAATTCAACCCTTCTTTTCTTCACCCCCTGGCAAACACTGATCCTTATACTGTCTCTATAGTTTTGCCTTTTCCAGAATGTCATATAATTGGAATCATACAGTATGTAGTCTTTTCATTTTGTTTTCTTTCACCTAGTAATATGTATTTAAGGTTTCTCTTTTCGTGGTTTGATAGTTCATTTCTTTTTAGTGCTGAATACTATTCCATTTTCTGGATACACCACAGTTTATCCACTCATCTACTGAAGGACATCTTGATTGCTTCTGAGTTTTGGCAGTTATGAATAAAGCTGCTAAAATATCTGTGTGCAAGTTTTTGTGTGAACATAAGTTTTCAGCTTATTTGGGCAAATAAATACCAAGGAGTGCAATTGCTTGATTATATGGCAAGAGTATATTTAATTTTGTAAGGAACTGCCAACCTGTCTTCCAAAGCAACTATACCATTTTACGTTCCCCCTGGCAATGAATAAAAGTTTTTGTTGCTCCGCATCCTTGTCAGCATTTGGTGTTATCAGTTTTAGATTTTGGCCATTCTAATAGGTATGTAGTGTTATTTCATTGTTTTAATTTGCAGTTACCTAATGACATGTTATGTTGAGCACCTTTTCCATCTGTATATTTTCTTTAATGATGTGTGTACTCAGGTCTTTTGCCCATTTTATTAATTGGGTTGTTATTTTATTGTTGAGTTTTAAGAGTTCCTTGTTTGTCTTGGGTAATAGTTCTCTATTAGATATATCTTTTACAAATATTTTCTCTCTATAGTTTGTCTTCTCATTTTTTTGATTCTCAGACTTTTGCACATGAATCATTTGGGATTGTATTAAAAAATTCAGATACTGATTCAGTAGGTCTAGGGTAGAGCTCAAAATTCTACATTTCTAATAGTCTCCCAAGTGATGCAGATGCTGCTTTGAATAGCAAGGCTATAGATCACCTTGGCTGTCATTTGTGTTGGAGAAGACGAGAAATCAGGTGACAGGTTACTGTTAGAATGATTCAGGCCACAGAAACAAAGCCTAAAATAGGGTGGAGGCAATGAAAATGGAGAAAAGTGGATAAATTTGATCACCGTATTGAAGATAAAATCATTAATGATGTGGGGACTGGAATTCATTGGGAGAGAGGGGAGAGAACATAATCATGAGCAGTAGCAGTCCATGAAAGGCTGAGTGACAGAATAGAAAATCTTAGAGCTGGGAGTCTGAAAACCTCAATTATGGTCCCAGATCTGCTTCTAATTTGGAAAGGTTACTTAACTTCTTGGAACCTCTGTTTCTTTTGTCAAGTGGGTTTTATACTCAGTGCCCTGCTTATCATAGTTGTTTTGAGACTGTAGTGAACTAATATACATGAAAGTGCTTTGTAAAACCTAAAGCATGATACAAATGATATACATACAAAACTGATGACTCTATTTCCAAATAAAGTCACATTCGGAGATACCATGAGTTAAAACATAAGATTTTTGGCAGGGGAGAGGGTGGGCAGGGATACAGTTTAACCTCTGTTAAGGGTACTTCAGCATTTCAACTCCTTAAATATTGAATCTTTTTCTGCCAGGTCAGCAGGACCTTAGTGAACATCTACCTTGTGCAAGACTCTTGATGGGAGAGGGATGATTACAAGTATTTGGACTTATGATCCTTTAAGGTCCTAGTCTAAGGAGGCAGTATAGCATAGTGGTTTAGAGCTCAGTCTCTGACCAGACTGCCTGGGTTTGGGTCTGGGAGCTGCCATTACTAACCATGTGATCTTGAGCAAGTAACTTAATCTCTATGTTTCAGACTTTTAACTGCAAAATAAGGATAATAGTACCTAACTGATAGGGTTGCTGTGAGGCTAAAGTGAATTAATACATGTGAAGAACTTGAACCATTGCCTGGTAAGCACCTGATAAAATATTGGTGATTCCTATTATTAAAACAACTTCCAAATATACAATGCTGTAATTTAGAGAACCTTGAAGAAGCCCATAATCAAGGACCAAACAAGTAGGACATAGTTGATAGAAGCTCATAGAATGTAGGATGTCTTTAGAGACAATCTACTCAAGCCTTCTCTTCGTACAGCTAGGGATACCAGGGTTCAGAAAAGGAAGTGACTTTCCCTGGATCAAATGGCTCATTAGTAATAGAACCAGGGCTATTAACCTAACAAGTATTTTCTCTGCTCCTCCCTTATTTGAGTTCGACAAAAAAATTAGATCTTTAATCATGCATTGAGCATCTACTCCAATCTAAGTCCAGCTTTAGGTTCTTATACACATATGTGAAGTAGACAGTCATGGGCTTCTAAAGGAGCCTACAGGTCAATAAAGAGCTAGATAAGCCTAAAAATGTAATAATGTTTCTGGTTTGTTTTTTTTTTCCTTTTCCCTGTTTCTTTTGCAGCAAATAAAAAGAAGGAGAAGGAACGGCCAGAGATTTCTCTCCCTTCAGATTTTGAGCACACAATTCACGTTGGTTTTGATGCTGTCACAGGGGAGTTTACAGTAAGTCATGGGTCACAGAAAAGCCTTTGGTCTTTCAGAGTTCTGGCTATGCACTATTAGATTTTATCCTTTCTAGTCTTCCTGATGCCTCTGTCTTTGCCTGAGATCCTCATTAGTACCTTTTTATGTTCATGAGAGGGACACTTTCCTCATCTCCAGAACTGTACCAAAGAAACCTTTGAATCTTCATTCCTTAACTACAGCTCCTTTAAGTGGCCCCTTGGCATCAGCCTCTGTGCTGGGCACTGATGTTACAGAGACAAATCAGACATGATTTCTGCTCTAAAGGAGAAATAGCCTGGTGAAGGAGCAAAAATCTCAAATGAGCAATACAATGAGATAAATATTATAAAAGAGGCTTGTGTAGCACTCTGAGAGTACAGAGAGAAAGAAATGACTAAATCTGTCTTGAGGTGCTAGCATGTATCAGAGTTAACTTTGATTTTCCTTTTGGGTTCCCTGTGACTGTGTCTTCCTGACAGCCTTGCATGTCTCTCTAATAGGGGATGCCAGAGCAGTGGGCCCGCTTACTTCAGACATCAAATATCACTAAGTCGGAGCAGAAGAAAAACCCACAGGCTGTTCTTGATGTATTGGAATTCTATAACTCAAAGAAGACCTCCAACAGTCAGAAGTACATGAGCTTTACAGGTATGAGGATTGTGTCTAGTGCAGACTAGGAATAAAAGGATTTTCATCTGGATGGAAAAGCTCCACATGCCTGTTGGTGTGGGGTGAGAGAAGAAAGTATTGGATAGAGTGGAGATGGTACTTTCACTAAGATGGAATTTTGGAATTTGAGAACCAAGATGATGGGGTTTTACATCAGATTTACATCTTTGCTCTGAAACTGGATGTTTAAAAAGGTAACATGAAATTATATATAAAGCACATCGACTGTGTGCTAGAACTAAATTCTGACACTTGCTAGGTTCTAATAGTCATTTCATTTCTTTGAGCCTCAAATTGGGAATAATAATTCCTACCTCTAGATATTATAATGAGGAATAAATGAGCTCATCGATGTGAAAGTCTTTTATAGGTTATAAACAGCACCATGGAAATGTAGCTGTCATTATCATTATCTTTAATATCATTAAGTTATTTAATAACATTTAATGTGTATCTTTTAAGTAGGCAAGCCTAATTTCTTCCTCAAGGCACTAATTTTTATCAGTCAAATAAAAAACAGGTTAGTAATAATGTTCTTTATATACCCTCTTTCTGTATAAGGGACTTTGTTTTCCAGAGTTGTTTTTAATAGCAGAATTGGGGCTAGAAGCCAGGTCTCCTGATTCTTGTACCAGCACCCTTTGAATTTACTATGTGCCTCTAGTAACTTTATTGGAGAACCTCCTTACATAGCTGAGAGATTTTTCTTTTCCTAGATAAGTTACAAGAAGGCCTACATTTCTGGAAACTTTTATATATAATCTTAGAATGTTAGAGCAAGAAATGTCCTTAGTGTATATCACTTCCAGTTCCCCCTTGTTTTGCAGACATTAAAGCCAAAAGAGACCTTTCTAATGAGGCTAAATGAGTAGCAGAGCTGTTCTCTTAATCCTGAGTCTGGTGTTCTTTCCAGAGTTCACGCTGTCTTTTTCAAAGGACAGTACTGTTGGGGAAGGTGAGAACCAGGATGAACTAGGTAATTTTGAAGGACGCTTTCCCCAGCAAGTATCTGGCTTGTATCAGAGGGCACAGATGGTGAGGAGGACAGACTGCAGCTTTGCTCCTTCTGCCATGGCAGTGCCCAGGAGAGGGTCATGCATGTTCCCAGCAGTACTTCCTTCTTCACGTCTGGCCCCACTGGGTCTGTCTTACTTTTCCCATTGAAGGACTGGGTCATTCCAAGGAGGAATTGGGGTTGAGAGGTACTGGGGGTCAAGATTTCTAGTCAGGAGATTAGAACTTGTATTTTAGGGAGTTTGTCATGGAGATGTGAGATTAGAAGCTGGCTTTGAAAGCCTTAGCAGCTAAGTCTTTGGAAGAATTTCTGTTTTTATGTGTACATGTGTATAGATGTGTATAAATGCTATATATGTTTATGGAAGCATAGTTCTGGGTTTGCATATGTTTGGAATTAAAGTCCACTTATGTATTTATGAATGATGATGAATGATTATGTGTAAAGATATACACATTCAGGTAATTGTATGTATGTTCATCTGTGCACACATATGTGAATTGTGTGTACGTGTGTGTGTGCATGCGCACATATGTGCATGCATGCAGGATTTTTAATTTTCTAGAAGTTAAAGACCAGGGCCAACTCTAGGCAAAACTGTATATGTGATACAGTTTATTTGATACAGTTTATTTTCCTGTTTCCTCTTTTCTCATACTATTGTGATAACACTACCTTAATTTCTTTGTATATGGATTATCTATTTGATTCTCATAATGGCTTGTGGGGTTGGTAGGGCAAGTATTATTCCCATTTTAGAGACTTAGAAATTAATTACACTTAGAGAAACTAAATGACTTACTCAGGGTGACTCAACTAATATGTAATGGAAGTATGTTTTAAACTTGGTCACTTAACCCTTTGCTGTCTTTAACCTGAACATAATCCTTCATGCCAATCTATTTTGTCAAGTTTTCTATTTTTTTAGCACTTTATTTTCTGTACCAATTAGTAGTTAATGTGATAGGCAATACCAGAACATCCAGTCCTCAAAAACACTGGCAGTGCATAAGATTGTAGGTGTTGCAGTGAAGGCATAGTATTATGCTTTGTTTTGCCCAAGCTGATGTTCTCTCAGACAAGAAAAACAAGTGAATTATGTTTAAAGTATATCCTGAATAGATTTCCTCAGGGTACACCTGTCTATTCAGGGTTTGTTTTAAGAACATACTATCACAGCTAGTGGGTTCATTATTTGTCATAGGACCAACAAAGCTGTACATGGCACTCTCTTATGTATTGGATTTGGGATCTTGGACATTCTCTGGGCTTGGTTCTTGGTGAGAAATATGTTGAATTTAGTAGGATATTTCTTCTCCTAATTCCATTGGTGGTGAACCACTGAAGTCACTTCCTTCTTGGATCTTTAGGACTCAGAATAAAACTGAACAAAATATTTGGTTTTTAAACTTATTTTCTTGCTAAGATCTTCATTGAGTGTATGTTTCATATTTCATTAAGTCTAAGGTATCATTGATTTTAAGATGTACCATTATTTTATGTACCACTAAAGAAAAAAAGGTTGCCAATTAAAACATGAAATACTTTTAATTGTGGGGCACATCTCTGTTTCAGAAATGTTAATGTGAAAAAATGTATATCTCCAAATCAATGAAATATGGTAATTGCCTCATTTAGGGAGCTTGAATCTATTATTAGAAACAAGACCCTGCCTTTAATGAGATTTGACATGTTTAGTGCTTGTCTTTTCCTGAGCCTTAGTCTTTCTCTTTCTGGGGGAATAGACATGTATGTAGAGTCTCCTTTTCAAAGCTGAAGCTGTAGGCTGGTTGTAATTTGTTATGGATAGCTCAGGACCTTGCCAGCCGTGAGTTCTTTCTCTTTCTTTTAGACTGCATGAAATTTCCTTGACCATTCAAGCCTCATAATGATATAGTTGGTGATGTGGATACAGTTGTAGCATCGTATTTAGAATTTGACCAGGATTCAAATCTTGACTCTTATATAACCTGTGTGTACCCCGGGCAAATTACTTAACATTTCTAAATCTATAATAGTTCTCAGAACTATAGTGAGGATTTAAGGAGGTAAAGTATATAATGTACTGAGCATGGTGTTGGGCCCATAGCACCAGTAAAACTGCTGTTATTCTCTGAGCTTGTCAAGTGCTTGACTAGATAGTTTTCCTTCACTCCCAAGAATAGATTGACTAATTGTTTACTGACTGAGTCCCATGTCTTTTTTTCTTTACAGATAAATTAGCTGAGGATTATAATTCTTCTAACACTTTGGTAAGTCTTTATTTCCTCTATTCTAATATTGGCAGGTATGGTGGTTAGGGAACAAGACAGTGTGGTAGGTGCAGTGCCTGGGCTGAGAGGGACTCATTTGGTCACTCTCCCACCACGGGCCTCAGAGTTCCTATCTATACAGTAAAGAAATTGAACTTAATAAACAGTAGGTATTCCTTCCAACTTTAATTTTTTAATGTTCTAGAAATCTTCACCTTGGAACTAGAAAAACTAGCTTTTAGTTTTAGGCTCAGTGTTTTATTTGTAGCTTTGAACCTTGGGAAAGCCAATTTGCCTTTCTGAGCGTTTTTCTTTTTCTTTTTCTTCCCCCCTCTTTAATTACCCCTTCTCCCCACTTCCACCCCTGACCTATGGATGTTGCCGTTTCCCCTTTGAACTGGATCTCTGAAGGTGGGGCGTCTCCTCCCACATGCTCTCAGAGTGCACCCGGAACTTACTATTTAAAGAGGTCTTTAAATAGTAAGTTGTGATATGTATTAGAGAATACTGCTATTCTTTATACTGGATGTTGTCTCTTGTATAAAGGTGGTTATGTCATATTGATTTACTAAACATTTGTAAAGCCCCTACTCTGTGCCAGGTCTTAGGGAGAAATGGCAGTATAGGGAGGAGTCAAACATTGTCCCAACTCCTCATAATCTTGTAGTCTTGTGAGTGACATGAAGGCACAAACAAGCAATTATATAGTGAAGTGTGCTAAGATTTTATGAGGCCAGGGGCTATGTGTGATTTGTTAATTTCTGTATCCATGGCATCTGGCAAGTAACCACTTACTGATTAAAACATTGGATGTATAGGAGAAAGTTTCTTGGTGATAAGGCAGAGCCGAACAAAATTATGAAGAGACGAGAGTAATTCAGACAGATTGAATGCATAGCATGTGCCAAGACAGGGAGGTTCACAAGGTATGCCTTATGCAGGGAAATGCAAGTAGTTTGTTATGATTGGAATGTGAAATGTGAAGGAACTAGAAGTGGGTGACAAAGAGGAGCAATAAACAAGTCAGACCATGTAGGAGTTCTGTCTTCAAGGTAATGAAAAGCTGTTAAAAATTTTAAGCTGGGGAGTAGTAAAGTTCTAATATAATATTGAGTCAGTATCGAAATACTTTGAACCATGCTTCCAGCAGTGGGGCTTGGTTTACTCTGAGTCATTTATACTGTTATCAATTATAAAAAATGTTCACATGTCCAGTGCCTTACAGCATACTGGATCTTTTCTTATTCACTATTTCTTTTAATCCTCACAGGAGTGTAATGAAGTGGGTTATTAACTTTGTTTTATAGATGATAAAACTGAAATTGAGAAGGGTTAATGGCAACAGGTATCATTCCCAGTTTGCATTATTTTTCCCTTATTTATTTTTTAATCAAGTGGAAGAGATGTAATTAAAAGATAGGGAAGAATTTGCAAATGTTACGATCTTTCGGAGTTTCTTACCATTATTGAACAGTAAATTGTTGAAGAAGGGGCTTGAACAAAGCTGAGCTGGCTCAGATATCTTTATGCTTTTATAGGAGGAGTGACAGCTATCATATATTGAGTGGCTAATATGTGCCAGGCACTGTGCTAATAACTTTATGTACGTTACCATAATTGGTCCTTACAATTACCTTGTGAAGAAAGTATTGTTGTTTCCCTTTCATAGGTAGAAAAACAAACTTTCCTAAAGACTCATAATTAGCTATTGTGGCACACTTAGACTACAACTAGGGTCTTCTGAGTGCCAGTTCTGGATTCTTTTCACTGTGACAGGGAACTGAGAAAGATGTCAGAAGTCTTATAAAGGAGACTGCAGTAAGTCATAGCTATGTCTTTAGTGAGGATGAGGAGCCCTGGGGCTCACACCATATGGCAGAGAGGATAACACCTGCTTGGTAAAAACCTGTATTGGTTTAGTATCTACAATTAAAACCACTCAGTCTGTCAAGGACATTTTCTCTCCCAGTTTAAAACATTTGTCCCTGTGGCTCAGTACTCTGTATTCTCTTACTATTTTTTACATGGAGGTATGCCTTATATTGTGGTAGCTTATCATTTTCTACAGTTTCATACAGATTATGAAATTCCACTTGATTTATGAAATAATCGGACATTCAGAATTATTATCTCATAACACAGATTAAGAAATTGAGACTTGCTCCCTACCCTTGAATGAATAAGTGATAGAAACCAATACAAAATTCAATTCTCCTGATTATTTATTCATTCATACTATAAATATTTACTTAGCCCCTTCTTTGTGCCCAGGTGTTGGTGATACAAAAATGAATATGCACTATTTCAGTCCTTGAGGGAAAAATTAACAACAGACTAGAGGGATAAGGGCAGCAAAAGAGGTATAAATAATGTACAATGGGGGTCATATTTGATGGAGTGATTTATTCTGCCTGGTAGTACAGGGAAGTTTACACTGAGTTGCTGGACCCTAATGATTTGTTCATTTAACAAACATGATCTTTAAGGGCCTTCTGGGTCTAAAATTCTTTTATTTGTGGTTCATTAGTCCTAGATCTCAGATTCTATGCTTTTTAGTGCCTGAAGTCTTTTTTATAAAATGAACACCTACTGTGAGATAGACTGGGGAGTCAAGGACTGGCAAGGTTTTTGCTCTTGATCTCACTATTTAGTGAGGAATCAGAACATGTAAACACGGATTTATAACATAATATCAGGTAAACACAGATAATGATACCAGGCAGAGAAAAGGACAATGCTTTCTTGTCTGAGGTAGCATGAACAAAAGCCACCTTAAGGATCCATCATCTCAAGCCAAAGAACTTGGACTTTGTGCTGTAGCTAAGGAATATTTTAAATAGGAGATTGATATAGTTGAATGTGAATTTTAGTCTAAACCAACATCTTAGATTCCTATGGAAATTAGATCAGGGTAATGGAATGAATTCATATGTTTATCTTTCTCGCTATCTCAAATTTCTTAATAGCTAAGATATATTAAAAAATAGATTCAAAACAGTGCTCTGAAACAAAAAGAGGACAAAAATGAACCATTGTCAGGAATTTATGGAAGATAGAAAGCAGATAAGATCATATTGATCAGAGCAAAAGAAACCACAGTATAAAGCATATGGAAGAGAAAACTCCTATGAAGATAAGAGTAGCTCTAGAGAAAATGAGCTGAGAGAATATATATAAGAAGCAGGAAGGGGTCCTGGGTCATCTTCAAGGGTAAAATAATTAAAATTCTGCATTTAAAACAGCAGGGATGGTCTCCATCTTACAGTGAGCACGGGTAGCAGAATTTTGGTTCTAAGCTTAAACCAGATAATTTTCTGAAGAAAGCGCACTGTGACTACTTGAGGAGAGCTCTCGGTGTGGTTTTAGGGGCCTGAGAGAAGTGGAGCAGAACCTGAATTAAGTACAGGTCTCTACAGCAGGTATAAAAAGGGGAAAAAAGTAGCTCTGAAGTAGAAGAAAATACATTAAATTTCTTCATTCTAAGAGTAAATTTCTTATACTTTTGATAACTGGGAAGGGAGAAATCTCTACCTTATGTGCTCTTTCATGCCAGCATACCCCAAAGTGATGCTTGCCAGTAACCACATCTCCATAACTCACATACAGACTACATTAGACCTCCCATTTAGAGGAGGGGACAGTGGAGAAACAAATTTGCACACTGCAGGAGAAACGCATGCTAAGTACATACACTAGTCAATCTAGTCCTTCCCTTATAAATATGAATGGCTAGCCATGGATCTCTAGACATTGGAGGGAAACAAAGCATTAAAGAGAAGAATCAAGATAAAGAAATTAAACCACCCCCAGAGAAAATAGATAATTCAGGAAAGAGAATTAAGGAAAAAATCTAATGTATTCAGAGAGGTTCTATAAATCTTGCATCTACAAAAACACACTGCTATTATAGCAGAGGATAAAAAAGAATTCTTAGAAATTAAAAATATGGTTAAGGAAATAAATTCACAAGGATTAAAAAACAAATGCATTTAAGGGTGAAGTAATGATATAAAGCATAAAAACATTGAAAATACGAGAATAAGGGACACAGGTGGTTTAGGCAAGGAGATTAAAGAAGAATTAGAGAGCAGAGGCACTAGAGTGAAAAAATAATCAGAAGAATAATAGAAGAAAACTCTTGAGTTAAAGAAAGGCCTACTAATTATCAATATTACTTCATTTCACCCTCCTAGTGGCTGTCTGAGGTAGGCAGAGAGCTGCTTGCATTATCCTCATTTCGTTCATTCATTCATTCATTTATTTATTATTTTTTAAACTATCAATAGAATTTTAATATTTTCTTGTCACACTTCATTGGATCATCTTGCAGATACACACTCCACTTATGAAAAGCCTGTGGTAGCTCTTATTCACAGAACCTTCGCTCAGACATGCTTGCGTGCAGGTTGGGTGTGGTGTTTTTTTGTTGAGTTTTAGATGTTTAGCTTATTGTTGTTTCAAGGGGAGAGATCTGGGGACATCTCTCACTCTGCCAAGTTTCTTACGTCACTCTTCTTTCCTCATTTTAGATATAAGAAATTTGGGGCTTAGAGTACGACAGCCTTGCCCGAGGACACAGGGATAAGTAAAAACTTGGGGAAAAAAAACCTTTATCTCTTGATTATGGTAGTTGTGAATACTACCACCCAAAGCTATCACCTGTGGAAAATAGAATGTGTTGCTAAGGAAGGTGATGAAATCCCCTTCTCTACAGTTTTAGGAAGGAAACAAGTTTATTGTTTATAGTATACATCAGGGAGCCCAAGGCTGCTTGATGATGAAGAGGTACGGAGTTAACTTAAATTCTCATTTTGGGTTCCTAGTTAAATTTTGTTGAGTAGAATAGTGGGGAGAAAAGAAATTAGAGCAGAAAAATATCAAAACATAGACTTTGACAGGGAAAGAACCTCTATTGGATTTTAGAACTGAGAGTGACCTAAGTCACTTCTCAAATAATACCACTCCTTTTCCTCCACATTCCTTAAGTGATGAAACTTGAGATTAAAGATTGATTTATTGTTCCGGTCATCAAAGCTAGTTGCTTACATATGCCTGGCACTGTCAGTTTTTAAGTTATGTCCGGTACTGGAGGTCCTGTTAAAATCTATGAGATTGCCAATTTTCCTTACCTTAGTATGTCAAATGTGGTAAAGGCCAATCTCCCACACAGTAACAGTAGTTCTATCTAGTTTTCCACTAGATAAGTTTTTCCACTTATCGCCTTTCATTCTGACTCCTGACTGCCCTTTCTCCAGAGGCCCCAAGTGGCAGGCAGGAGGGGAACTCAACTTCTCTTTCTTATATCAGACGATGAGCTGCTTTAGGACATGGAGCACATTTTTCATCTTTGTGCCTTAATGTCAACAGTGTCCATCACAGTATCTTACTGAGCACAAAGTAAGTGCCTGAGCACAATTTCAGATATCTGAAAATATCTGAAATTGTTGAATTATATCAATATATATATAAATATTCCTATTGCCTCTCTGGTCCTATGCTGTAATCGTTTAATCTCTATCAAAAATCTCATGCTTTGGATCTACTTTGTCTTTTGAATATGCATTGTAAACAGTAATGATATGATATGTTTGCCTGGGCTTGCCCCCAAGCCTGCCACTCTTGGCTCAGCTTTGTTAGAGTTTTCATGGGAAAATCAGGTTGCTGGGATAATAGCAAATCCAATTAGTGGTGCTGGTAACGTTCATTCTGGGACAGGGCAAAGCTCAGTGAAATGGATAGTATCGTTTGAGGAGAAACTCATTGTTCTCTTGAGACAAGGTGCTCCTGATGTTCTATATTTTCAAGTTGAGGTGAGGGCACCTGAGGATATAATGTGTGCAGTAGGTTTTGGTAATGAATGGAAAAGGAGAGGCAAAAGCCTGTCTGAACTTTCATTAACCATATCAGAAAGGAGTAAGGAATTACATTGATAAACTTTATAAAATTCCAAACTTTGATCCCTTCCCTACATTTTGTATTTTATTATCTGTTCAGTATGGAGAGTAAAACTCATAGAATAAGAAGGAACTATGATCTTGTCATCAGGGTTTGAACTGGAGAAGGCAGAAAGAGAAGCCATAAACTGGCTTCCCAATCCACAGTTAGGCTTCGGGTGTGGAAAATGGACTAAGTGAATAGTGTTAATTAAAAGAAGAGAAAGAAGCTGAATGAGTTCCTCACTGGCTACACAAGAGTGAAGAGCTCGGAGGCTGATTTAGGTTTTAGAAACGGAGTCAGGATGAGGTTTCATGGGGGTGGGGGGGTGGGGGGAGGGGTGGACTGTGATCCTAGTAGCTTAAGTTCCATGTCAGCTGCACCTGAAATCTGGCTTTTCTCTGCTGTACAGAATGTGAAGACAGTGTCTGAGACCCCCGCAGTACCGCCAGTTTCAGAAGATGAAGATGATGATGATGATGCTACCCCACCTCCAGTGATTGCTCCACGCCCAGAGCACACAAAATCTGTGAGTCTTTGGAGATGTGGACAGCTTTGTGATTTATTAGAATTTGGAGTGGAAGGGAGGGGTTCACGCTGAGGCCTAGAGATATAATACTTGGGTAAAGGTCCATAGATTTTGGAGCTGGAGAGATCACTGATCACGTTGTTTGAAAGGTGCTTTCTTTATGAGTAAAGGTGAAAAGTATATATATTTATCAATATATTTATCATGGGTTTGCAGATAGTCCCAAAGTGTCCTAAATAATTGGTGTTTATACCAACCCAGCTCTAGTTTACTTGGCCTGTTTTACACATACAGGAAGATATACAGAATTAATGTTACTTAGTGTAGGACTAACAAAAATTATTCCAGTCTCCTGGGAAGCAACAATTATCCTGCTGCAGATTTTTTCTTCTCTGTTAAATGTACAGCATTCAGCCTCTTAGAACATCATTGATAAAACTGAAAGACTCAAGAGAGTTGATAAATATGTTAGTGCTATTAATATGCTGGACATCCGGAGTGCATTTTGATGCCTGATGTTGGCAGTGATTTTTATTTAACTACCTTGGAGGTTCTTGCATCTTGAAATAGCCACAGTCCCTCTGCCCTTACTTTGCATAATATGGTCCCTAGGCCTTTTACCTGATTTAGCATCATTGAGTACTAACCTGTCATCAGGTGATTTTCTACTAGTGTTTCTTTACTTGGATTTTTTTTCTAATGACGAGAGCTTCATAATGAAAGAAGAATCAATGGCTTAAACTCTGTGATAATAGGAAAAAAGGCTGCCTTAGATTAGAGCATTCAGGGAGGTGTTCAAGCAGAAGTTGGTTGACTAACTGGGAGATGCTATGGAGGAAATTCAAGGGGATTAGATGAGCTTTTAGGATGAGAATTTGTAAACAGGATCTATGGAATCACTCTTTCTGTAGGTCATAAAGTTTCCTTAAGGAAAATGAGCTTCAAAATTGGAGAGTTGTCAAGATACTTAACATTATTTTGACCTCTTTTGGTTTGTAAGCATATTCATTTAAAAAAATTTTTTCCCCACTAAATCATGAACTACTCAGAAGTAGAGGAAGTAAACACACACACACACACACACACACACACACACACGCACGCACACACACACGTATGTAATTTGCAGTACTTAATATTGTTTTTGGCAGGTATCAGAAAAGCAGTAAATCTTGAATGAATGAGTGAATCAATCAATAAATTTGATCTTCATAACATTCCTTTCTAAAAAGGCATTGTTAATTCCTAATTTATAGAAGAAGCAGCTGAGATTTGGAGAAGTAAATTGATCTATCCAAAGTCTCTTAGTAAGCAAAAGAGCTAGGACTAGAAGCAGGTAATTTACCCCAAGTCCAGGTTGTTTTCCACCATAGCACAGTAGCCTTTTTGTATGTTCTGGAAGCCAGAGTGTATTAGAAAAAGAAAAGGCAGGATTTGTGCCCTCAAGGAACCATGTCAGGAGAACTATAGAAGAAGGCCAAGGCATGACAGTACAGGCTTTAGGTGCCAGGGATATAGTTTGTCTATAGTTATAAGAATAGAAAACTAAGACATCATTATACCATAGTAGTCAGGAAAGAAGTTCTAGTCTCTGATCTCAGTGCCTTGACTTAAGTTCTCTTCCATTTCTACCTATTAAAATCCCATCCATCCTTCAAGATCCAGCTGAAGAACCCCATTTATTTATTCATTGGTTCATCAGACATTTACCTGCATGCATGCTTTTTTGTTAAGCAGCTGGTTAGATACAAAAACTAAGGGATGAAAGACACATTCACTGTCTTCATAGAGCTTATAGACTAGCTAAAAGACAGTAGTGATATTTTTATTAAAAAATCTGATGAATGCCTTGAAGGATCTTCTGGGGAAAGGGAGTATAACTTATGATCACTTCTTCTGAACCTCAGTCGTATATAGTTTGCTCATTTTTATGACATCCCTTTTTGCCTTGTAGTTCTGACTTTCTTACAAGACTTTCTTCACAAGAATAGAGGATGTGGCAGCATTCTTTACAGCGATGCAAAGAGCAGATTCTCAGTAAATGTTTAAGTTAATGAATGAATAGGAAATTCAATACTAGCGAAATTTTGAAAGCTTAAAATCAGTTGGGCATGATTTTAATCATTTCACACGTTGATTTACTACTACAACAACCCTATAAGATAGGTATCAGTAATATCACTATTTTACAAATGAGGAGACTGAAGCACAAAGAAGCTAAGTAAACTGCCCAAGGTCATACAGATGGTAAGAATAAGATTTGGGATTTAAGCCCAGGCAGTCAGGTTCCAGGTTCTAAATTACTACACCCTACTGCCTCTTTAAGAACAATTAAAGTTTCTTCTCTGCAATGGTTCAGTATTTAAAGAGGGAGTAACTCAAAAGAAGATAATGTTAGGTGTTGTATTAGCAATGAAAAAAAAAAAGTGCTGTGGGAATACAGGATTCATTTTAGCTTGGGACAGAATAGAACTTTGAGAGGAAGGAGATTCCCATCCAATGATAGAATTGCCTTTAAATCATTTCTGTTGAGAGCCATTTAACCTGTATTGAATATCTTGTGTTCAGACTCTCATTAACCCTTTTTGTATGTTCTGAGAGCAAGGAGGGAATTTCATCCACAGAGGATGGGCCTGGCACAGAAGAGGGGGAACGTAGATTTTGACATAGGAGAAGGGATGAGTTTGTTGGGATTTTTTCTTCTGTGGATGTTCTAATACACACATTTCAGAGAGGCTTCTAAGTTTCCCAGTGCTAACAAATGCTGGCCTTGCCAAATTCTTGCACCAACAATGCAGGTATACACAAGGTCTGTGATTGAACCACTTCCAGTTACTCCAACTCGGGACGTGGCTACATCTCCCATTTCACCTACCGAGAATAATACCACTCCTCCAGATGCTCTGACCCGGAATACTGAGAAGCAGAAGAAGAAACCTAAAATGTCTGATGAAGAGATCTTGGAGAAACTACGTAAGCACTTTGTAGCTTTCTGGACCTTCCTCTGGTATATGCTTGGTCAGGCACAAAGATGGAATCTGGTTGCTATAAAGTTTCCATTCCTAGGCTTACTCTGTGAGCTTGCTCTGTGGGCTGGCTAGCCTGGTACCCAGCTCCTCTGTCTCACCAGCCCTAATTGGATACCACATTAGGATGGGAATGTGATGAAAAAGAGAGCTCACTTTAAGGCATCTCTCACCCCTGGCTATGGGTTATATAGATGACAAATAGCATTTATCTAGTGAATAGTCTGGAATGTTGTATTGAGAAAGACTGAGGCCTTGTTCCATACCTGGTAGGAAAAGATGGAAGGGAAACTAATACATTGTGAGCCTATGCCATGTACCAAATGACAGGCTAGGTATTTTCTTGATATTATTTTCATTTATTCCTTATATTAACCCTGTGAAGACAGACATTATAATCCTCATTTTTTGCAGTTAAGGTTTTTGAAGCTCAGAGATGTTAAATGCCTTGCCCAAAATCACACAGCCAGAAAGTGGCAGGCCCGGGGTTAGAATACAACTTGCACTCCAGTAATTAAAGCGTGCTGCCTCTTTCAGATGGAAACTAACATTTTACTTTCTTTAGTGGCCAGAAATGGGAGTATATTAGGGTAGCTTGTTTCTGTGTTTCAGTAAACTACAAGAGAATTTATATTAGACAGGACTAGGTTGGTCTGTGGGATTAGAAAAATCATTTGACAAAGCCTTTGATTTATTCTTTGTACCTGTCTACTTCTTCAGAGGGTTTGGCCAAATCTGCAAGGTGGCATTGCTTTCTTAAGTCAAGGCTTTGATTTCTTCCTGATAATTCTTGTTTGACTTTTCAAAAAATATTTTACTCTTTTAAAAGTTGCCTTTGCCCAGAGCCCTTATGACGGAATAAGAAGGGCCATTAACCAAGTCATCTGTTTGTTCCTCTGAGTAGTCTTTTTCTCTGAACCAGAGGTTTTAAAAAAGCAATAATATTTAGAACATAGAATTATAGAAAGCAGACTGGCCTGGTAGTTAAAGACACCTGGGTTGAAGGCCCACCTCTGCCACTGACTTGGGTCTTGGGTAGTTTCCTACTGTTCTCTGGACCTCTTTTTTCTTACCTTTAAATAGGGATGTTAATACTTATCTCATTTGTAAATCAAATAAGTTAATGTATGTGAAAAGTACCAAATCTTAGTAATTGGTGTTAACAGAAAACACTTGGGAGTGGGAGACAGAAAACCAAACGTCTCATCTTAGCTCTAACACCAATTTGCTGTGTGACCTGGGAGGAAGCATCTTCCCTTCTGTGGGCCTCAGTTTCACCATCTCTAGATTACGGTTGTGAAACTCAATGAACTCTCATACCTCTATGTCATTGCATTGGAAGTAGTTACTGCTATAACCTCTTATCAATTTTCTCTCCCTGACTAATTCCTATTTACTCTGTAAAAATCAGTCCAGATAGCACCTTTCTAAAGCCTTTCAGTCTATATTTTGTACCTCTTTCTGTATCCCCTTCCCATCTGTCATAATAATTATTGTGTTTTCATGGAACTTTGTACTTGTCTCCTCCATGATATGAAAGTTTTTGAGAACAGAGGTGGTCTTTACTGTCTCATCTATCTCTATTCCTGGCACTCAACATAGGGCTTGGTACGTTAATAAGTGAGCATATTAAATGAGTAAATGTTTATTGAATAAATGGATTTAAAAATGAATAAATGGCTTTTAGGAGTTTAGAAATGGAATAGATTACTACAAATAAAAGCTGTAAGGAGATAAAACTTTCGGTTGGAACTTATGGGGGAAAGCTAAGGACCTACTTAGAATGGTTTTTGAGTATTGGAGGTACCTCTGCAAACTCCAGGGTTTGGGGAAACAGAGGGCCTCTTTTGTGTCTTGATGTGAGAAAAAATGATTCATGGTCTCTGTTTCTTTCAAAGGGAGCATAGTGAGTGTGGGCGATCCTAAGAAGAAATATACACGGTTTGAGAAGATCGGACAAGGGTTAGTAGGGGCATTTTCTTTGCCTAGAAAATGGCTTAAAATTGTGTGTGCTGGTATATACGATTTTGCTTTTGTTTTGACTCTCATAAACCTTATTCTTCTTTCTCCATATCACACCTCACCCATCTGGAAGTGTTACGTTAAGTTGACTTCAGGTTTGGCAGAATTATGCTTAATATGAGATGTGCCATTATAGCTGACCATGTTGCTAAAAATACCCCTGCAGTGAGAGTGAAAAAACTATTTATTTTCTTAGCATAAAACCTGCTTCCCAAATTACAGCTCCGCTTTTCCAGATTTATCCTGTTTATGTGGTGCTGAGATCTAACAGCAGTTATATGAAATGGAAGTCTCAGAACTGCAGACCCTTCTGCTAGTGTAATGGGACTTGCTTTTTTAAGTGGATGCCAGGATTCACGTCTTTTGTTCTGGTTCCTTCTCTGCATCTTGTGTGCTGCCTGCCCTCAGTGTACTGAATTTAGCTAATCTTAATTGATTCTTTAATTGTTATGTGCTAGGCACTGGGAATACAGCTATAAATCAGACACCATCTCTGCCTTCAAAATCTCATGTCTACAGGAGGAGATAGACAGTCATACAAAGAATTGTAATACAGTTAACCCTTGGTTTGAACAACACAGGTTTGAACTGCGTGGGTCCACTCATACATGATTTTTTCAGTAACTACTATAAACGTATTTTCCTTATGATTTTCTTAATAACATTTTCTTTTTCTAGTTATATTATAAGAATACAGTGTATAACATAACATGCAAAATATGTGTTAATCGACTATGTTATCAGTAAGGCTTCCAGTCAGCAGTAGGTTATTAGTTAAGTTTTGGGGGAGGCAAAAGTTATACACAGATATTCAAGTATGTGGGGATTGGTGCCTCTAACCCCTGCGTTGTTCAAGGGTCACCTGTATACTGCGATAAGTCTTAAAAGTATTGGGCCATTATTTTGAGCAAAAGAAGCCAGACATAAACGAGCAGATGTGTGATTTTATTTATATGAAGTTCCAAGAACAGGCAAAACTAATATATGCTAATAGAAGTCAAAATAATGGTTGTTTCTGAGAGGGGTATGTTGATTGGGAAGGGGCATGAAGGATCCTTCAGGGGTAATGTTGGTGATGAACACATAGGTGTGTACATACTGAAAAATCATCAAGTTGTTCACTTAAGATTTGTATAAATTACTTTAGATAAGTTATACCTCTATATGAAAAAAAAAAAAAAATGAGATTTCTATAGACCTACCCAAATAGCTAAAATTAAAAAGAAACTGGAAAAAAAAATCTGGCTTGTAGAAAGCTCTGTGATAATTGAATGAAAGCATTGTTGCTAATGAATTCATTGAAGTTTTCTGTTTTAGTTTTTTCTCATGCATCCAAGAACTTTTGAAAATAAGATAAAGTATTGCATAATATACTGGAGTTGTATTTGTACAGCATTCTACAGCTTACATCTGTTATTTGCATCTATTGTTTAATTTAATCCCTAAAACAACTCAACTTGAGTGGATCTCATTTTTTCCTGGTGTAGTACTTTTCCTACCAGACATGCTTTTGTGAGTCTCAACTGGTAAAAGGTAGTTAACACCTTGAGAAGAAATTATTTTCTTTGCCTCTGAGTAATCCAGGATGGCATTTTTTTAAGCTTATTACATTGGGATTTTGAGAATATAGGAGAAAAGTACAAAGACAAGTGTGGGCAAGTGAGGGCCCAATTTTGGACTTTAGTTTGTTCATAAATTTAAGGGAGTGAAGTTGTGGATTCAGAACATTTCACTTCCAAAACTTCTGATTTTTTGAAAATCAGATGTATAAGGACCATAAATAGGCGACATCTACAAAATGTGTTTGCTTACTTGACAGGTCTGTTAGTATAAGGGAGGAATGAAATATTTATTAATCGCCTATGCTGATGTTTTTACGTTCCATGATTTTAAAATATAAGTGCCGCATAAATTTGATGAATTAGTGCTATTATAATTTTTGCTTGGTTTTCCCTTTAAGACCTGAAGATTTTTTTTTTTGGACCTGGAATTCATATATCTAATCATATGTTTATTCAAGGTAGAAGTAATCAAGTACTAACCAGTGGGCCCGAGTAGCTTTCTTAGACTTCTCTAATCATAGAGACATAGTCCCAAAGTGTCCATCCCCCAAGGCTTGGGCATATTTGTCTTTTAAGAATGGTACATCTGGTAGGATGGGGGAGGATGAGTATAGGAAAATAGACATCAGCTTTATGACAGATGACTAGAGGTAGGATGGTCACGCAATAGGGAAATAATTGCCAGTGCGAATAATGCAATCCTTATTTGTTAGCCTATATCTTATGATCACAATTTTTTGGCATGTTTCTAGGGTCCCAACTAAGGAGTGGTGGTTGGGAAGCGGATGACCAAAATTTTTAGCTGTAAGGCAAACCTACAAGTGACTTTTCTTCTTGAATTGACCTGACTTCCCTGGAAAGCATAATCTCAGGGCTTGCCTAGAATGCATTTTTGCAATGCATGGAATTAACTTCTTCAAATTACATCATATGTATCTGACATATGGCATGTCAAGTTACAAATTGTTGCATATCATCACCTACAAATATATAGGGTTTGTGGTTATAGGCATAAAATGAGATTTTTCGTTATTTAGAGTGGACACAATTACTTCCTAGCATTATTCCTCGTATTTCTCTCTCTCCCTCCTACTCTCTTTCTCTATGTATGTGCGAATATGTATACATACATATAGATGTGCATATATATGTATAGTGAGGCTATCTTGGGGATAGGGTAGAAGTAGTATGAGATTTTCTGAGAGCATATATGTTTGAAAAAGCATATTTAACATTTTATGCTTGAAAAAATGAAAAATGTTTTATGATACAAACTGCAAAATAAAATTCACATATCTTCTTGATAGGATAAGTAATTGAAAAACACTGTTTTAAGGGGTCATAGTATCAAAGTGGGAAGAGCATTTTGAGATTATTTTAGATTATTCAGTGTAGTTCTTATAGTTTTTATAGTTTTTTAGTATAGTTTTTTAATGTAAATTTTAATTGAATATGACATACATAATTGTACAGCTTGATGAATTTTCATAAAGTGAACACACCCATGTAACCAGTACAAAGAGTAAGAAACAGAATGTTACAGTTATCCCAGAAGCCCGTATCCTATTTTGTTAAAAATGTCAACCATTCCCCACCTCATTCTGAAAATTTCCCTAGGACCCCTTTCCCCTCACCTCCAATTGCAAATCATAGATCTGATCTTACCCTAGTTACAGATGAAGAGTTTGAGGCCACAGAGTTTAAAGTAACTTGCCAAGGGTGATGGATGGGAGAAGATGAGGAAGCAAGAGCAGGACACTAGTATATATTGAAGACCTATTATATTCTAAGCACTTAGCTAGTGCTTTACAAACTAATTGATTTAAATTCTGTTATGTACTTTTTTTTTTTTTTAATTTGCCTCTCACATTTACTGAGGGGAAGAGATACATTGAAAATATGCTATAGAAATAAGGTCCTTTTTCATCTCAGTAAAGAGAAAGGTAGTTGTAGTTGTAGGTCCTATAAGAGCATCAATTTTGATAATATCTTGTAATTGTTCCTCACAGCTCATTTTGAAGAAGGGACAGAAAAAGATTCATCTGTCTTCCAAATAATGATATCTGTAATTTTTTTTTTCTGCCTTAGGCAGTTGTCAGAGTTGACGCATTTGGATCTTCATGACAGATCTTCAGTCATGAAGGGAGGGAAAGAAGTTCATGAGCACAGTTAAGGACAAATGGGGTAGAAACAGTCATCAGTCGTTAGCACCAAAACCACACTCCTAACCATTTTCTTTCTTACTGTGTTTACTTGGTAATTCAACAATTAATTTATGCCAACAGTATTAAAAAATGAACAGTGTTATCTGTCTGGACTTGGACAAGATATGCATAACAATGGTAAACAGGCCAGAAATTGACATTTTCCTATTTAAGGCTTGATGAAATTGTCACCAGAGATAGTAAACAGAACCAAAATAATTTAGTTGGTCGTGCTTTAGATTTTAAGATTTTGAGCTATTGGAAATGAAGTTTTGAGAATTAACTCTAGCTTCTAGAATAAAGTGGGGCCGTGTAAGGCTTCTAAAAGACAAGATTCTTCCAAGAATGACATTTATATTTAAACGTAAAAACACTATAGATTTTGGGATACCAATCCGATGGACCAGATTCATATGCTGTTGGAGGACTATAGAAAGATCTCTTTACCAGAATGTGTGGCATACAGTAGTGAAAAAGAACCTTGACTCCTCATAATTAAATTCATGTAAGCATAATCATACAGAGGCAGAATGAAATGTTGATGTCCTCACTTGTACCTCTTAAGAAGGTAAATTCTGGGAAGGGCTGATTCACCTAATCTCCACTGGAGATTGGAGGTAGCTCCAATTCCTAAATATCAAAATGATAAGGATCACCAGGCTTCTTTTGTGCAGTGGAAGTACAAGTCTGTTCTGAAATGGTTTATGGCCTTTTGCATCAGTCAGAGGAGAATAATAGTGTCTGTAGCAGGCATAGGCAAATGTCAGGCTAATCATAGATCTAGCTAGTACATCTTGCCAGTGATGCTTGTAGTCAAAGGTGCAGGACGGTGCAATCACAGCAGCAAAAAGTAGAGGTGACAGAAAGGCACAGAACCTCTAAGATTTCCTGTGGCCTTGTGGTGTGAAGCAATGTAAATTCCCTGCCAGGTAGAAGGAAGCAAAGGCCAGACCAGCAAATGCAACCTAATATTTAAGGCTCAGGTTTATGAAATCTTGAGGTTCTTAAAGAAAGGGGGAGTTTCTCCAATTTAAGAAGAATGTCCAGTAGAGAAGCTCTTACAGCCTCATTCACCACATCCTTCTCTCCTGTGCACAAGTCAGAATGGGCTTGCTCAGGGAAGAAGCAGTAGAAGTTGGGCATGCCTCCCCTCTATCAGTTTTATTATGTTGGTAAAAATGCCAACATAATAAAAAGCCCAGGCAAAGCTGGCAGCTAGGCAGGCTTCTTTGCTGTCTTTTGTGTCTACCTTCTTGAGACATTTGGCCCTCAGGATCAGAGACAGCAGAGAGAAATTCTATGATGGATTCTGGTAAGGCCACATCTCCTCTGGTTGGATAAGCCTCTGGAAGGAAGGGAGATGCACTGATCCGCACCCCCAGTTTGCCTCAAAGGCCACCACCACCCCGCTGCCACCTCCCCATCCGCTGTTATGCACTCTTATCTCTTATCTTTACTTTGCAAATGAGGAAAGTGAAGCTCAAAGAATAAATTGCTCAAGATTATATAATTAGTAGGTAATAGGTAGAAATTCTGGGTTGGAACTCAGGTCTTTTGGCTACTAAAGCCTGTATTCTCTTTACCATGTACTGTCTCTCATGTATGAGAAAGTGACCAGGCAGTGGGGAGGATTATTTTTGCTGCTATCATTAACACTCACATTACCAGATTGTTTGTAGAGCTGCATTTGAAAGATATCACTTAATTTATCATCTGTTTTTCCCCCTTCTCTCCTACACCTGTTGTTCAGTGCTTCAGGCACTGTGTACACTGCAATGGATGTGGCTACAGGACAAGAGGTGAGTACCTACCACCAACTATTGCTCTGTCAGCTATACTGTTTTTGTTTTGTTTTGTTTTGTTTTTACTTTTTGGTTTCTTGCTATAGCAAACTAGAACTAAACATAGGAGTCACTGATTTTGGAAAAAGTCACAGTGTCTATCATATGGAGAACAGGTTGGAGAAGATAAAAGTGGAACAGGGGAGTTAAGAGGTTATTGTGTAACTCTGGGTGGGAGGTGATGGTTTGGACCAAGGTGGTAGCATAGTATAAATGGAGAGATGTGGATGGATTTGAGAGGTACTTAGGTAAATTTTGATAGAATTTGGTGATTAACTGAATGTGAGGACAACTCACAAGTGAGTGATATTAGTCAAGGAGAAAGAAAAAAGGTGGAGGTATATGAGTTTGAAGAAATTGAATGCTGCTTGAGAGACCTTCTTGTAGAACTGCCTACTGAACAATTATTTATAAAAGTTTGGTGCTTGAGAGAGAAATCTGATGTAGAAGAGATTTAAACATGTGTCTTGACTCCTAATCTAGTTATTCTCCCATTACTCTGTGTCTAGGATTCCAGTAGACATTGAAGTCCTCATTTGGAGGCACCTCTTTGTTTTTCTTATTTCATTAAGCTGGAAGCACTCGCCTTACTGCCAAGACCCACTCACTGACCCAAAATCTTACCTTTAGCAGAAGGAAGCCATGAAAGGAATGTAGAGTATCCAGGGTTCCCTTGCATTCTACAATTTTGTTGCAAAGCAGGAATGTTGGCAGGTGGATTGTGGATGGAAGCTGCCTGGGGAAGTTCATAATTCAGAGTGCTGGGGCTCAGAGGTTAAGAGAGGTACCTCCTATTCTAATGAAGGTAAGAGTTGGGCTGCTCTGAGGAAGGCTACTAGGACCTGCTCATGTGTTTTTGGTGGTTGAAACCCTCTGGTACACTGGAGAAGTTATGGCTAATAGGGACAGAACATATCTCACTGTGCTCTTGTGAGTCTTTTATGAGAACCTAAGCCAAATATTGCGGCTCCATCAAAAGGAAGTCTACTTTGTAAAAAATCATTCTGATTAAGGATTTATTAATTGTTCTTTGAGGTCAGAATCTAACAACCTAAATGTTTACCTTTAGTGACCTATTTATAACCTTAGGCAACTCATTAGACCTCTGTGAGCCTGAATTTTCTTTATTTATAAAATGTGCATGATAGCATATACCTCACAAAAGTGTTGAAAGAATTCAGTAGAGCAATGCATATGAAAATACATCATAAACTTTAAGAATTACATATTTAGTTTATATATGTACATATTTATTTATTCTACACAACATTCACTGAACTTTTGCTTTATGCTACACCTTATGCTAAGAATAAGAACTATGTGAAAGATTCAGTCCCATGAAGGCACTCAAACATTAAAATCATATATAATGTAAGAGACCTTACTTTCCATTCTGTAATTATAGAAGTCCTGTAGTGCTGACAGGAAGCTGTGTTAAAATAATGGTGAGGAAGGAAGGATGATATCATTGTGCCAATTTAAAACGTGGTGAATTGGAGGCAGAGATAGAAAAGAGGAGGTTATACTGATCCTAAAAAGAACCCCATTAGGTAGGTAATATTTTGTCCTTTTTACTGATGAGAAATTTGAAGCTTAGGGAGTTTAAATAACTTTTGCAGGTTTGTACAATTAGCAAGGACTGGGTTAGAAACTTTTGATTCTAAAACCTAAACCTTTGCTTTCTGGGCTTCAAGGCCACAGCAGAGCTCGGGTTAGGCACTAAGGCTTGTTGTCATGTTTCTGGTCTCTGGGGCCCTACAGCCCTTGATGTGAAGTAGGCTGGTGATAGGCAGTTCCTTGAAGGCCTAGAGGCTGCATGTGTGAGAAGCTCACTATAGGAAACAGAAACTTGACTTCAAGATGTACCTGCCTTGTGGTTGCAAAACTATGAATGGAAATGAGTCCATTAGGGCAGCTAATGCAGTGTGGTCAGGAAGGCCTCATTTCCTGCCCTAGGGTGTATAAATCTTTAGTGGAGCTGGCCAGATGCTCTCAGTCTTTGTGAGTGAGTGCTTATTGGGGTTTATCTAGCGGGTAGACAGAGCTATTGTCTGTCAGATATAGGAAGGTTAGCATATTAGTGCTGGGGAGTTTTCTAGTTACAGATCCAATAATTATTTCAAGTGCATTTTTAGAAGGAATATGTGTAATAGAAAGAATACTGGAAGAGGCTTTGGAGTCATATGGACTTGTGAGCATTGATTATGACCTTGAGTGATTTTCTTTTAAGTCTAAAGTCTTAATTTCTTAAACTGAAAATGCAGATAATGATATTTACTTGGCAGGGTTGTTGTTAGGTTTTATTGAACTAATGTAGGTAGAGCACCAAACGCAGCACCTAGCACACAGTAGGCATTCAGTAAACAGTGGTAGAGGGTGCTTGGTTTTTGCTCTTGTTCCAGCTAATGTTGTTATTCTTGCTCTGTGCCAGGTACTCATGAAATGCAGTTATTACCGTGATTAGCATTTTTCATTGTTGCCTTACTTTATTATTTAAATTTCTTTTTATATGTAACACATTGGCCACTATCTCATTTAGGCCTCAAAATAATCTTGTGAGGAAGGGAATTAGGGTTAATATTATTATCCTCAGTGTATGAAGAGACTGAGGCTTAGAGAGTTTGTGATTGGTGAAGGTCAGTAAGTTGCAGAGTCAGTCCCAGAGGTTAGGTCCTCAGAGTTCAAGTCCAGTTCTTTTTCTGTTACAGGAATGCTATCTGCTGGCCCTAATGGGAGGGATCTGATTAGGTGAAGGACACTTAACCTAGGCCATAGTTAGTAGCTATTGAAAAGGACCTCTAGTGTTCTGCCACTGCCTCTATGTTATTTTCTGCCTACCTCTCTTCTCTTTGTTGCTAGCAGTGACCTCTGTGAGGTTCATAAGCATCGTTTTATCCTCCAGGATGACCTAGGGAACTCCAAAGGAACTCCTTTGGCTCCAGATCTTAACATGTGTCATAAGGGCTTGCTATACTTAATGTAATGTCTTTAGATCAATGTGTTGCCCTTTAGCCATTAGAAAAAGCTAATCATCAACAGTTAATAGAAAGCTACAACCAGACCAGAAGCCTAACCTGATAGGAGACCCCACTCCAAAGCAATTTTTTCTCACTTGGGGTAGGGGAATGGATGTGGTCAAAATGTTTAAAAGAATCATTTCTAATTGATTAACTAGATCTCTGAAGAAAACTGTCTGGACTTAACTTGAAGAAATAATAGAGCCAGGGCTTTTTTCCCATAAAAATTTGAATTATTCATCCTTTACAGTTCTTGCTACTTCTGGAGAGACTAAGTTGTTCTATTAAGTGGACATGTTCTTGTCTGTTAAGCAGAAAAAGAGAAAATGTCTCTATGGAATAAATGTTCATCAAACAATTTAAAGTCTACTCCAACGGTTAGAATCGCCTATTGCTAATGCATTTTGTGGTTTAAAAATAAAGTACTTATCAGCTCATTGAATTCTCTCTTTCCTTCTTCATTTCCACAAACATTTGTTGAGCACCCACTGTGTGTCAGGCCCTGTGCTTGACACCAGGGGATTCAGAGCTTTCAAATGAACTCAAGCTTCTAGACATACATACCCTAACTAATCATCATGCAAGGCAAAATGTGGTAAGTTTCATACAAGAAGTATAAGTATGATCTTATGGGGGCATTAAAGAAGGGAAAAGGCTATCTTATTTGAAGAATGAAGTTTATTTTAGCCTGACATAAAGTATAAGGAGCTTTTTGAATATGTGAAAATGATGCCAGATGTTCCAAATGGAGAGACGCTCAGATCATGGCGTACATGAAGGAATACAGTGGGAAGTAAGATGTGGTCAGATCATGAGAACTTTGAATGTTGTACTGAGGAACATCTCTAGGCAAACAGGAACTATCTATGATTTTTAGCACGGGGAAGTGTTATTAAATTTGTACTATGAGGGAAGATTAATCTGATCATGTGTGCAGGATAAATTGGAATCACTTTTGAAGGTTCTTATCTAACTAACTGAGTAGCTATGAATGCAAGTCACATATCCTGAATCACAATTTCTTTATCTGTCAAAAGGGCTCAGTAGTAATGCTTAACTCAGGCTATCTCTGAGGATTAAATGAAATAAACTTGAGAATATCTTACATAGTACTTGACACACAGAAGAAATGGATGCAAAAGTGCCCTGGAAACTAACATATACCTTATATTTGTGTTATGTGGAAATTCATTTATTTCTATAGACAAAAATCCTACCAAGATCTTTTTTATATATAAATATTATAAGGGAATCTTATTCCCTTTTTCTCTTCTCTCTTAACCTGGTCAACTCTGATTTATCATTCCATACCAAGTTCAAAAAGTCATCTCTACCTTTATGAAGCCTCTCTACATTGCCAGTTAAAAGAGTTCTTCCCCTAATTTGTGTTTCTGTAGCACTTCATATAGACTTTTGTTATAGCATACCTCTTTTATATTGTGATTTTTTAAAAGTATTTTTCTAATATATTTTATTTAGTAGCAAGTTTGGTTCTCAAACTTTGGTGCACATCAGGATCATCTGGAGAGTTTATTAAAACAGAGAGTTTCTGATTCAGTAGGTCTGGGTTCGGCTTAAAATTTTCATTTCTAACAAGTTCCCAGATGATGTTGATAGTGCTTGTCTGGAGACCTCACATTGAGTACCACTGGTCTATGATAATAAATTTTGAATTCCTCAAGGGTAAGACTGTATCTTATTCACCTCTGTCTCCTTAGTATTTAAGTTCTGGTGCTTAGTAGATGCTCAATAAATGTCGAGTGACTCTGGTTGCATATTGAATGTACTTTGATTTCAGGTGGCCATTAAGCAGATGAACCTTCAGCAGCAGCCGAAGAAAGAGCTGATTATTAATGAGATCCTGGTCATGAGGGAAAATAAGAACCCAAATATTGTGAACTATTTGGACAGGTATGGAGTGATAGGTCTTATCAGAGAGACAGGGCCTTTGGGACTGATGGGTGGCGAAGCTGTCAAAGAAGTCAACACCAGCGCTCAGAACTGCCTGCATTTAAGAATCTTCTATGATGCTTAGCTCTCTGCCTCTGACCCTGCATACTGCTGGACACCTTTGATTGCTGCACAATCTTTCTGGATTAGGCTGATCCTACCACTTAGTAGCTTCTAACAGCTGATCTTCGTACTGTTTGTTTTGCCTCAAGGAAACCCTTCAGCCCATCTGCCTGAGTCAGATACACAGGTTTTTAAATCATTCTGCATCCAAAATCTTTCTTCCTCCTGTTTACCCTCCTAAATTACTTCTAGTTTGTATTCTCCAACAATGTGACATTCAGTATTTTAATTTAAGATTTGACCAAAGTATAGAGAGAATGGGACTTCTTTGTTCTAAACTTCTCATTCATTCTGATTTCATTCATTGTTTTTTTTTCTTTTCTTTTTTCAGGAGACCTGTTTCATTGTTGACCCCTAGTAAATTTGTAGTCAGTTAAAATCTCTGATCCTTTTTTATTTTTTTACATGAGTTTGCCTTAAAATGGTATAGTGGGACTTTATAGTTGTTTTCATTAAATCCCATATTGATTATTTCAACCCATTGTTCCAGCCCATCACAATTCTGTTATTCAGCATAATAATGGTGGTCGTAGCTAGCATTTGCGTTATGCTTTACTTTGTATTAAGTGCTTTCGTGAACAGTATCTCATTCTGAAGTAAGGTTTATTATTTATATTGAACAGATAAAGAAACTGAGGTTGATAGAAGTTAATAAATAGTCCAAGACCAGTAAGCCAGTAAGGAGCAAAGGAGGGTTTTGGATTCAACTCTTCCTAGCACCAACATCCATGCCCTTTCCATCATATCATGTTTTCTCCAATATCTAAAAAAGAAAGCTTCTTGACCAGGTTTCAGAGACATCCCAGGGAGAAGTGATATTGGACTAAGTTTTGGACTCTAATTCCTTTACTACTTATATTGCATTGCCAACTAGATTTCGTTTCTGCCAGATTTCTTGTTCTGCATCCAAAACATTGGTAAGCTTCAGTTTCTTTAAAGAGGAAAGGAGTTTTGACTTTGACCTTCCCAACACTGGTGTTGATAGCTGTAGGAAAAAATAAAAGCCTTCTCCTTTTGGGTGTTGATTGTCTGTGATGTGGGTCATGACTGACTCTGAGGAATCCTCAGAAATTTATTACCATCTCTTTTAAGAACTTATTATACAGAGAATATAGCTTGGACAAACTACTGAAGGCTATAAGGGTACCAGATTTATATCTATAAGGGACTCGGGATAAGGAAAAATGAAAGCTTGGACTATTTATTAACTTCTATCTGTGGCTTAGCTCATAAAATAATGAGTTCTTCATCACTGGGTTTCAAAACAGTAAAATGCATGACCATGTTGTTGAAAGAATTTGTATTCTGGGAGTGGAATTAGAAGATTTATAAATTTTTATATTGATTATGCCTTTGCTAGTATATTCAGAAGCTTAAACTATGGAATCAGAAGTAAATAAAGCTCAGTCCCTGCCCTCAAATAGCTCCTAGTCTGCTGTAGAAAAAAAGGATGTGAGAGCTCTTGTGGGAAGACAGAGTGGGTGGTCTTAACCTGAGCATTCAGTGAAGGCATTGCAGTTGAGAGTCTGTGGGTTTGTGAGTTGTCCCAGAGGAGAACTCCATCCATTTGTTTTTCTCTGAATACATGGTGCTCTGAGGCTTTACCTGGAGATGTGGTTTTTGAAGATACTTTGGCACAGTGTGTAGCCATAAAGTGTGTGAGACAACCTGCATATGGACTTGTATTTCTTAGCTCTGGCAGTGACATATTCTATTCAGGTAAATGGGGTTTGCTTTGTCAGTGTCCAGAGATAGTCTCTTGGACCCTCATATTTCTTCTTTGCATCAGTCCAAGTTGACAGATGTCTTGATGTGTTGATTGAGAGGCCATAAATGTGGGTTTGTTTTTTATTTTGGTCAGGGAAGAAATAGGCTTATGCCAGAGAAGGGCTTTTTATCTAGTCCTGAATTTTCTTTTGGTCCAAGTCTCCATAATCTTTTCCCTCCAAGGAGATTTTGAAAAAGATTTTAATTAAAATATAGCTAAATACAATATTGTATTAGTTACAGGTATATGCCATAGTTATTCAACATTTATATACCTAAAGAAGTGATCACTGTGATATGTCCCCCAACTATCTGACACCTTACAACACTATTACAGTATTATTGACTATATTTCCTATGCTGTACGCCTCATCCTTGCGACTTACTTGTTTAATACCTGGAAATTTGAACTTCTTATTATCCTCTACCTTTTCCCTCCCTTTTCTGATTTTTCAATTACAGTTGACATTCAATATTATTTTATTAGTTTCAGGTATACAGTATAGTGGTTAGACATTTATATAATTTATGAAGTGATCCCCCTGACTAGTCTGGTACCCATTTGACACTATACATAGTTATTACCATATTATTGACTATATTCCCTATGCTTTACTTTATATCCCCAAATGCTACCAATTTGTATTTCTTAATCCCTTTACCTTTTTCACCCTCCCTAAACCTCTTCCCATGTGGTAACCATCAGCCTGTTTCCTGCATCTATGATTCTGTTTCTGTTTCGTTTCTTTGTTTATTTTGTTCTTTAGATATAAGTGAGATCATGTGGTATTTGTCTTTCTCTGTCTGACTTATTTCACTTAGCATAATACCTTCCAGGTCCATCCATGCTGTCATATATGGTAAGATTTCATTCTTTTTTTTTTTTTTTATGGCTGAGTAATAATCCATTGTGTATATGCACCATAATTTATCCAGTTGTCTGTTGATGGGCATTTAGGTTGCTTCCATATCTTGGCTATTGTAAATAATGCTGCAGTGAACATAGGGGTGCATATATCTTTTCAAGTTAGTGTTTTGGTTTTCTTTAAATACCCAGAAGTGGAATTGCTGTGTCATATGGTAGTTCTATTTTTAATCTTTTGAGGAACCTCTATACTGGTTTCCATAGTGGCTGCAAAAGAGACTCTTAAAGAAAGAATTAATTTGTCATATTTTTTTTGTGTGGAAATTTTAAAAAGTACAAGACTTTTAATTGTGTAGAATACAGAATTTTGTGGAGGGAGTACCAGATTTATAGTCAAGAGAATAAGACCCAAATCTTACCCTTTCTTGAGACCATTTGTGTTTTTCTATCTACCCTGCAGTAGTCCCAATATCAGGATGAATATAAGGTGCCATACCACACAGCTCATAGCTTCTTTGTTTAAAGTAGCAGAAGAGTCTAAAAGGCTCTGGGCTATCCTTGTTTTTATTTGTCTTATCTTTTATTTGTTTATAGCTGAGGATACTAACCAGAAATGCTAAGTGACCTATTTATCATATAACAGACTGAGTAATCAATCCCTGAGTGAAACTATTTGTTCTAACTCATGTCAGCCCCATAATCTCTTTAGGGATGTAATACTAAATGACAGCCCTTGGCTTTACACAAGAGGTTTTGGCACCCCTTGCTGGATTCATTCCATTCGTAGAATCAGAGACACTCAAAATGGAGATTATTGTCAGCATATTGACTATGCGTATAACACTTTACAACTTTTAAATAGCTTTTAGAATCATTATTTAATATTTATAGTTATCTTTTATTTTACTCATTGATTTATTTAGTAAATATTGGCACTTACTGTTCTGGGCTCTGATAGAGTCTTGAACTAGACCCAGTAATTGGTCTTATGGATCTCAGTAGAACTCTCAGGGAGGTTTAGTAACTTTCTCTAACATTGGTAACATAGACTCCAAATCCCATCTTTGTCAAATGGTTGGGTGTTCTCTGCTTTGATGATTCTAGAGGTGTAGGAATCATCCCTAATTTTAGGAAGCATTACTTTGTATTGTGATGTAATATAACTTTATATTTCATATCTTCACCCTAGAGATCTTTAGTTCTGCCTTTTGGGAGTTCACAGAGAAGTCTGTTTCATTTTCTCCAGGTGAATCCTTAAGAGATATCAAGTTAGTAATTCTGTCCCCCAGATTCTGCTTTTACCCAGAAAAAAGAACCCTAGACTCTTCCAATGCTAATGGAAATGTAGGTTCATTCTGTGTTATGCTTAGTGTTTGAAATCCAGTGCTGTGGCTCATGTACGCTTCTCCTTTGTACTCAACCTTTGTCTGTACTCCTACAGTTACCTTGTGGGAGATGAGCTGTGGGTTGTCATGGAATACTTGGCTGGAGGCTCTTTGACAGATGTGGTGACGGAAACCTGTATGGATGAAGGCCAGATTGCAGCTGTGTGCCGTGAGGTAAGATCAATGGCCAACCAGCCTTGAGCAGGAAATGGCCTTCACATCCATGTCTGTCAAAGTTCTATAAGATGAGATCTCAGCCTGGGCACTGTGGAGATGAGAGAAATTAGTTAGACTCTCCCATCATTCTCTTATTATACCTGTTTTGAAATTTCTATCACCATGATTTTTTCTTTAAAGATAACTTTATTCTGATTATAAAATCATATATCCATTGTAGAAAAATTAAAAAGTACCAAATATATATATAAAGTCACTCATAATTCCAGCCCTTAAAGATAACTGCTGTCAACACTTTGTAATATTTTTCTTCATCTTTTATATGGATATACATTTTAATTATATATTTTATGTTCCTGCTTTCTTCATATGCTATGAAGTTTCCTATGAAGAAGAGGAGGAAGGTAGTGAAAGTAGTAGTACTATTTAAGAGTCATCAAGGAAGGTTTCGCATAGATTTGTATAAAGATTTGAATGATACAAAAAAGCAAGAGAAGCAAAAATCTAGGGTGAAATACTTCCAGGCAAAAGGAATAGAAAACAAAGCTTAAATAGGTACTTTCCTTTTTTCTCATTGCTATTGAATGTCTAAGGTCTGTAACATGCTGGTATAAGAAGGGGAAAAAACCCTCCACAAGAGTTATATGAGAAGCAATATCCTCAGAGGATAGCCATGTTTTCTTTAGAGCAAGAGAATGAAAAGAATATTCAGAGAAGTTAAGGATATTGGATGTTTTGCTAATATGAGACTGGAACTTTCTGATAGCCCAGTCATAGAAAGATTTGGGAATTGGGGAAAGAGAGATTACTTTAGGTTCAGAGTTTTTTTAGGGATGAGTCTCACAGTATGATTGGGGTTTGATGGTGCAAGATCTGGAGGCATACAGATGAAATTATATAGTTGTGTACTTAGACTTAATCAGTATTAAAAATCATAAAATCCATATGAAATCAATACTGTCCTAGAAAATCTGATCACTTTTGCATTAAATACTCTGGGGTCTGGAATAGGCACAGTAGGTTAATAGAATTAATACAAGCTTGGGATTCTTAGACAATCTGACTTTTATTTTTTTCCGTACCACTAATGAAGTGTTTCTCAACTTTTTTTTCATTATCTTTTCCCATCCCCAAAGATATTTTGAAGACTTTTTTTCTCTAATTATATTCTCCCCATGAAATTTTAATACTATAGATTAACTATACTGTATATCTGTTCATGTACTGTGGCCTTCTGGAAAGCCACAAACCATCATAATATCTAAGATATTTTTCACACTCTGGGAACTGACTTTTACTGGTTGAGCATACATGCATGTATACTTGGGGAAATCAATTTGCCTCAAATTATTTATCTTTATAATGGGAATTTCAGCGCTCACACTGTATATACCTTAGGGGTGCTATACGGATCAAAAAGCATTTTAAAGAAATTTTAAATGTTACATAAATACGTGGCATTACCATTATCCTTAAATTCTGGTAGAGATCTTCCCCTTTTGTAAGGGTATCTTTATTGAGATATAATTCATATACCATATGATTTACCCATTTAACGTACAGACAGTTCCTGACTTAATGATGGCCCTATTTATGATGTTTTGACTTTATGATAATACGAAAGCAGTATGCATTCAGTAGAAACCATAATTTGAATTTCAAATTTCAATTCACCCAAAGTTTATAATTTCATTGTTTTTAGTATATTGAGTTGTACAATCACCACCACAATCAATTTTAGAATCTTTTTATCACCCTCAGAAAGAAACTCCATAGCCATTAGCAGCCACTCCCCACATACCTCTCTTTCTGACCATCTACCTATGCAATCACTAATCTATATGTCTCTATAGATTTGCTTCTTTTGGACATTTCATATAAATGGAATCATATGATATTTGCTTGTTTGTGACTGGCTTTTTTTGCTTAGCGTAATAGTTTGAAGATTTATCCTTGTTATAGCATATAGCAGTAGTTTATTTCTCTTATTAGCAAATCAGATTCCATTTATCTCTTCATTAATTGATGGATATTTGGGTTATTTCTATTTTTAGGCTATTATGATTAATGCTGTGAACATTCATGTATGAGTTTTTGGTTTAGATGTATGTTTTCATTTCTCTTGGAGTGGAACTTCTAATCATATAGCAACTCTAGGATTAACATTTTGAGAAAAGGACAAACTGTTTTCCAAAGCAGCTGTACCATTTTGTATTTCTGTTAGTGTATGAGGGTTCCAGTTTTTCAAAATCATCCTTTTTGATCATATTTTTTGACATCCAGGGGCCAGGGTCTCCAGCCTCCTAAGGAAAGCAACTCTTATAGATAAGAGCTTCTTCTGGGTATTGGTTCGTTCTTAATTTAACTATTTGTATATATATTTTTTGAAATATATTTTTTGAGAACATGTAAATAGTATATTCTAATTGGTTTGCATCTTTAGTATTTTTCAGTTGGTAGAAGCTTCTAAAATTTTAGCTTTGGGTTCTGGATTTAAACTAGTAGATTTAGTAGCAAACCTGAGGTTATCTTTTCTTATCCCTACATTTTACAGATGGGAAAACAATAACCCAGAGAGAATAAATGATTTGTCTAGAATGATTTTGTCTGTCAGGCAGTGGCAGAACTAGGCACTTTCATTGTTCCATTCAGTCTCTGTGTTACTCATTTTGCTGCTAAGTATAGGTGTTTTCCAAGGTTCGTTCTTTCTCTTATTTTCTATAACATTTGCTAGTTCCAAGCACTTATATAACTTAAAAAAATAAATCACCTCTTCAAAAATGAGTGGTAAATATTTATCTCAAGTCCAGGCCTCTGTCAAGAACTTTAAGACTCACATGTTCAGTAGCTTAGTGGACATTTGTCTGTAAATGTTCACAAGTATATAAAATTAAGCATTCCCTAAACAGTATAAATTATCTCCTCACCAAAATAAAATTATCCTTCTAACTTCACTGCTTCTGATAGCACTTTCATGTGCCTAGTTTCCCAAATATGACTCTTACTTGTCACTTTCCCCTAGTTTTAATATTATAGAATCCTTTCCATTCTTCCAAAGTAGTTTTTCTTGGGACTCAGGTTCTTTGACAAGTATCTAATGATCTATAAAAGACTCCAAAATATATTGGAGGAACGCATGTACTTAAAACTGTTATAAGGTATATTATAATGAAGTATAAGAAATAAGATATAAGAAAGGTATAAGGCAGTGTGGAGTGTTGAAAGAATGCTTAGCCTGGAGACAGAAGACTAGAGTCTAGACCTATCTGTGCCACTGATTTGGAGCAAGTCATTTTACTCATTGGAGCCTCACTTTCTTTATCATAGAATGAGGAGGTTGGATTAGTTTATCTTCTATTAGTCTTCGTATTATATGTCATTTGTTTCTACCTCTGCCCACACCACTTCAACAGTGCCTACAGGCTTTGGAGTTCCTGCATTCCAACCAGGTCATTCACAGAGACATCAAGAGCGACAACATCCTGTTGGGAATGGATGGCTCTGTCAAGCTAAGTGAGTAGGAGTGAGAATACTCTCTACCCTGTGGGACCCTGTCTCCTGTGGGATGGTATTCATATAATAGTATCTAGAGGACTCACTAGAGAGTGTTTGTTTGTTTCCTGAGATATGTGGGATCTTTATATTACTCAGCATTATTTAGGGTGTCTTTTTTTTTCATTAATTTATACATTCAGCCAAAAAAATTTACTGAAGGCCCACTGCGTGCTAGGTCTTCTGATGGGCACTGAGGATACTTTTGCCTGTCTTCAAGTAGTTCTCAGTCTAATATACTAGACATGAAATACATAATTACAAAAAAGAATTTAGTGTAATTTCTGTCATTCAGTCTTTTATTCAGCATTCTTTTATTAAATGTCTATTACGTGCCTCTGGGAATAAAAAAGTGAATAAGAAGACATAGTCCTTACTATCAAAGGCTTCATAATTTCAATAAACATAATTGCAATATAATATAAATGAGCTGCAGGCAGAACATTTTGTTCAAAACTGTAGGGACCAGTGTCATAGGTGGATTGGCAGTTTATGGGAAGACTGTCAGCACTCTTTATCCTGAGCACAGCATGAGGAACTGATAAAAGCAGGGCCACACCTCATTTTAGGTGATTAGTGTTTAAGCCTGGAACTCATGCCTGGGAAATAAAGCAAGGACCTAGTTGCCAGATTTTGGGGTATGAGAATGGTTTACAAGAAGAAAGAAGAATTGGGACAAGTAATCAATGGGCAGCTTGGACTTTAATGACTAATCCTTCTGGCTTGAAGAGGGATAAGAGACCAGAGGTGATATTTCTTACATTCCTTTTACTTCTCTTCATGGTTGATCAGGGGCAGACCAAGCGCTGGACATGAAGGTGGCAGTTATGCAACTCCAGCTTTGGAGAGACAGGGATTGCAGCAGGTGGGAGTGAGACAGAGCTTGACACCTAGGGTAGGCACACAGTCAGTACTCATGGAAGGAGTCCCATAAATATAAATCTTTTCCTTCTTCTCTTTACTTTTTCTAGCTGATTTTGGATTCTGTGCACAGATCACCCCAGAGCAGAGCAAACGGAGCACCATGGTGGGAACCCCATACTGGATGGCGCCAGAGGTTGTGACGCGGAAGGCCTATGGGCCCAAGGTTGATATCTGGTCCCTGGGCATCATGGCCATCGAAATGATTGAAGGGGAGCCCCCATACCTCAATGAAAACCCTCTGAGAGTGAGTGTTACTAGTCCAATTTCAAGATGTTTGGGCTGTTGTTGATAGTCCCAGGGAATGGTACTCAGGCTGTTCTCTGTGGCTTTCAACCAGGATCTCTCTTTTCTGGATAAAACTAGGCACTGCTGAATTTAAGTATAAATTTCCAAAGAAAAGGAATATTAAGTCATGCATTCATTTATAACATTCAACAATTGAGTTCCTATCATGTGTAAGAAACTATTCTAGTGATAGTAGAACAAATTAATATATTGCGACAGAAGGTAAATGCTATGAAGAAGAGGAGTTTAAGAGAGTAATTGGGGAAAGAGGGAGAAGCATGCTATTTTATTTAGGGCAGGGAAGTCCTCTCTTATAAGTTATTTGTATGAAAACCTGAAGAACATAAAGGAGGAAGCCATGAGATTAACCCAAGAGTTTTCTAGGAATCAAATGTACTGAGCACTTGATTTGAGGACATGCTTGTTGTGTGCAAGGAAAACCAAGGAGGCCAGAATCTCTGAAGTGAGTGAGCAGGGTGGAGAATGGTAGACGAGGTCACAGAAATAGCAGGGAGCCAGATCAGCTAAGACCTTGTGGCCATTATGAGAACTTGCAAGAGATTGGAAGTCATTGAATTTTTGAGCTGAGGCGTAACATAATCTGATTTATGTTGTAAAAGAATCATTTTGGCTGCTTTTATGGAAAATAGACTATGAGATAACTGTTGTAATCATTGAGATAAGAGTGATGGCTTGCAATATATTGGTAGGAATAGAAGTAAAGAGTGCTTGGACTCAGGAAATATCTTAAACTGGGCCCAAGGTTGATATCTGGTCCCTGGGCATCATGGCCATCACTGACAAGATGAATTAGATTTCAGAGAAAGAGAAATCAACAATAAGTACAAGATTTTGGAACTCAATCACAGAAAAAAATTGAGTCACCGTTTACTGAGAAGGTTGAAGAGCAGGTAAAGTGGGATGATAGTTGGTTTCGAATGTATTAATTTGAAATGTTTATTTAAACATTCAGGTGTAGATATTGAGTAGAGTTGGGCATGAGTCCAGAATTCAAGGGTAAGAGGTCAGGACTATATATATAAATTTATTGGTAAGTAGCATATAGATGGCTTATTTAAAAATAAGAACTAAGTTATAGATGGGGTCCCTCATCTAGGGAGTGAGGTGTGAGTACTGAGCCCTCAGGTAATCTTATATTTACGGGTTGGAGAAACTAGCAATGCAGACCAAAGAGTTGCCTTCTGAGTAGGCGGAGAACTGAGAAATGCATGTCTTGCAGGCCAAGAGAACAGTGTTTTGAGGATGATGTATCACATGTGATTGATAGGTTGTGTATTATAAGACTGAGAAATATCAGATTTGCCAAGGTCAAGGTTATTAATGACCTCGATAATCAGTATCAGTAGAGTAATAGGAATAAAAGCCTAATTAGAGTAAATTCACAAGAGCAGGTGAAGTTGAGATGGCATGTATGAACAGCTACTTTTTAAGGAGTTTTACCATTAAGAGAACAGAGAAATAGCAATATCGTGAAGTGGAGTTGAGGGAGGGTTGTTTTTTTTTAAGGTATTGTAGTATATTTGTGTGCTCTTGGGAATGACCTAGTGGAGAGGAAGAAAATGGTCACATGTAGGAGTGACATTCTTAAATAGATGAGATGAGTTGGATCAAGTACTGAAGTAAAGAGCGTTATTTTAGTGTATGGACAGTTTATCCATTGTAATAGGAGAGGGAAAGCAGAGTATGTAAATACAGATGCAAGTCAGTTGGTAATTTTGGTCATGGGTAAATGTGAAAGTTATTCTGATTGGTTTTATTTTTTTCATTTATTCCAATCTCCCATCCATGCAGGAATCCCGTGTGTTGTTGCTGATAGGTGGCCATCTAATCTTATTTGGATACCTCTTATTGGAAAGCACGTCAGTGTACCAAACTGAAACTACCTTTTGTAGTTTCTACTCTTTGGTCCCAGTTTTGCTCTCTGAATCCACATACTACTCATCTTTCCCTTAGTTTAGCATGGCCTTGAAAATGATGATCAGTAGGGAGTGATGGAAATAAGACTGGGATTTGAGTCAGAGGACATGAGCGCTTATGAACAGCGTGATGCCAGGTATATCTTTTTATGTTTCTGGACTTTATCTGTGAAATGGAGATGACGATTCTTGTCCTGCCCATTATCCAGAGTTATTGCGGTCTTAATGAGATAGTGGTTTTGTAAGCACTTAGTGAATTGAAGTGCCGAGTGCTTGGAAGCTTTAGTATTACTCTGTTTTTCTTTACCTTGCCCAGGAGATGCTTCATGTTAGGGGACCAGGGAGACAACAGCGAAACAGGTTGCTACTTTATAGAACACCACTTTTCATATTCCTCTCCCGCTGAAAGAAATCAATTCTTAGATAACTGAGGCGAAGGCACCAGGAATAATGTCCTCCAGCAAATGGACAGATGTTTAACCTGTCAGGCTAAATGAATAATAAACCCCGTAGATCTGTAATCAAGAATAATACTAAACTTTGGGTATGTAACACAATTCATAACTTTACAAAGTGCTTTCCAATATACTATCTTGTTTTCTTTTTACAGACATGTGAGATAAGCACTATTATCATCCCCATTTTACAGATTAGGAAGTTGGAAATTCACTGGCTTGCACATGGTCACGTGGCTTTTAAATGTGAAACCTGATCCTTGGGTATATACTTGGGTTTATACCTGGGTATATATTTCCAGTATATACCAAAGCTGCCTCTTTTTTCCTAGAGGCATAAAGCAGATAACCATATTTCTAGAGGGCATGTCTGGGACCAAGAGAGAACCTCAGTTGGAACCTAAGGTAATTCTCCATTTGTGTTGCCAGGCCTTGTACCTCATTGCCACCAATGGGACTCCAGAGCTTCAGAATCCAGAGAAGCTGTCAGCTATCTTCCGAGACTTGAGATGGATGTGGAAAAGAGAGGTTCAGCTAAAGAGCTGCTGCAGGTAACTGTCCCTATGCAGGGAAGCACCAAATTTGTGGAATTGGGTTTTTTTTGCTTCATTTTTTGTCTGTGAGGTACTGGTTATTATAGAATGAGGCTTCTCTCATACCACTTTCCATACTCAACCTATAGTCCTAGGTTCCTAACCTTCTTTATCCTGGCCATTTGCTCATGTTATCTCTTAGGCTCTTCCTCAGCCTATTAAAACTCATTATACATTCTCCTAGGCTCTGCTTAAAAATCTACTTTCTCAGCTCCCAGTGAACTTTGCCTGTATCTTTCTTTAGCTGTTGTTTTGTTCTGCCTGGTTTAGCCTAGCAGAGTTCGAATCTTGGGGCAAAGAAGCTTTCTGACATGCAAATATTAGACAAGTTATATTTTACTGCGAGATAAGCTCAAAAGATAACATTTTCAGTAAAGGATATCAGAGGACATAAGTTTAGGGACAGTTAGTGAGTGCAGCTTTTCAAATCTTTCCAGTTTTTTCATTGGACACCCTCTCAGGTGGTGGCCATGATATTCTGCCAAGCTTGGGGAAGCCTAAAATTGGGGGTTTACCAAGTCTTTTGTACTACCACTTGCTTAATCTTGAATATATAGCATAATTATTTCATATGGCTGCAAAAACCACCTTTAGCAGGCCACATTATTTGTATTTAACATTTATGTTTCAGGTACAATTTCTTATTACTAGTGTTATTTTACTACATTGCCTCTGGTGACTTAATAATAAGTATTGCATGTAACTTTGTGACAGTGATTAATCTGTAGGCATGCACAGTCAATTACTTTCGTGTTATGAGAACCAAGAGCAACTGAGCAGAGCAGACATTCCAGACTGCCCTGAATTAAAGTTAGCTATGAACATCTCTTTCTGACTAAATTATAACTTCTATTTTATTAATCTCTGGTCTCCTCTTATACCTAATGCAGAATAGTATTCAGAAAATATTTGTTGAATTGAATGGAATTGTTTAAAGTATTTACCTTCATTGAAATGTTACCTTCTGGAACATTATTTAGCATTTCTTTGTAATTGGGGTTACTGGCTACAGAGCACTGGTCTATTATATATGAGATCTGGGTTCTGCTAAGTGCAATCTATTACTCTCTAGAATCTTTCGGGACTTTTTAAAAGCCCCTTATAACAGACAGTACAATATAGGATCCCTTTGCTTTTCATATGAGGTTTGTTCTGGAAACTCTAGGTATTGGGAAATGTGCAGATACTATGCTAAGCCTGTGATTAGTGAAGATATCATTGTTAATTAGGTACTAAATTATAGTTATGGAAAAATTAGTGCCCTCTAGAGTTTTCTTCCTGATGTAATATAATAATAATAAATGCATTATATTGAATCTTTACCACTCTCTAGGCACTAAGCACTTTATATATTTTTTATCTATTCTTTATAACAACCCTGTGAATTATAACTTTTGTTATTCCCATTTTTACACTAGAGGAAACTGAGGTTTCAAGTGTTTAATAAACTTCTAGCAAAGAATATGTGTGTATATATATGTTTATGTGTGTGTCTATACACATATGCAGTGTGATTAAAAAGAGTCTTATAAGGATGGCAAAAGAATCAAATATGCAAATCATTTGAGTTAAATAGTTATGTTTAAATATAAAAAGTTTGGTTCTTAGTTTCCTGGTAGCCAGGACAGAAAAGAAAATGTGATGGTTCTGTGTGTCAAATGGAGGAAACATCCCAACATCCTCAAGACACAAAGCTTTTTCACTAACTAAATGTAAGAAAAATCAGTTTTGGTTAAGAGGTTCTGAGTTACATAAAGAATTGTTTTCCATAACAATTTTACTGAAAATGTAGATATAGTTTTCATATGGTGTTTTCTACAAAATAGTCTTCTTTAATAGTTTTGGATGTGGCTCAAAAGTACAGCCCAGTGCAAATAATTAACCCTTACTGGATTAATTAGCCTTACTGGATTCAACAGTAGCACAACAAATTCCAAGAACAATGCTCCTGAAATGCAGTATTGCAATATACCATTGGGTCGATAATTATTATTATTCTGATTATCACTGTAGTTTAGTCTTACCTAATATAAAATGGAATCACATAATATGAACTCTCTTGTATCTGGCTTCTTTCACTCAACATAATGTTTGTGGTTTTAATCCTGTTGTCAGTATATCAACTATTATTTGTTATTGCTGTATAGTATTATATGAATATAATGTTATTCTTCCATTATCTTGGACATTTGGGTTCTTTTTAGTTAGTTATGACGATTATAAATAAAGCTGCTATGGACATTCTTGCCATGTGTCTTTTTGTGGATGCACAAACTCATTTCTCTTGGAAGTATACCTAGGAGTGGAATTGCTGGGATAAAGGACAAATATGTGTTTAGCTGTAGGTAGATATAGCTAAACAGTTTTCCAAAATGATTTGTTGTCTTTGGGGATCATCTGAGCTCTCTAGGTAGCATCTTGAGCAAATGTGGATGCACTTAACATCTTGTAATGGTTGCTGAGGAAGAATGGTAAACAGTCATGTATCTTTTGCTCTTTTTTTCTTCCTAGCATCAGTTCCTGAAGATTGCCAAGCCCCTCTCCAGCCTCACTCCACTGATTGCCGCAGCAAAGGAGGCAACCAAGAACAATCACTAAAACCACTCTTACCCCAACCTCATTGTGCCAAGCCGTCTGTGAAATTAATGCTCATTTCAGAAATTCCAACCCCTGGTGCCCTCGCTTCCTCGCCTTGCTCCTCCCATTTCCTGGTCTAGCACTCTCAAGACTTCAGTTCTTAAAAACCGTGCGTCCAGCATTGAAGAGAACTGCAACTGACTAATCAAATGATGGCCATTCCTAAATAAGGAATTTCCTCCCAATTTGTGGATGTGAAGGTGGTTTATGATCAAGGGTTTATATGAATAAACTCTTGGACTCCTGTTTCTACATAGCGGAATCTTCTCCACACACCAATTCCCCTCACCCCCTGGCTTATCAGTTCTTGGCTATATAAAATTTTGCCTTTATAACATCAATTTGTAATTGGTTGAAGTTTCCTTAGTGCTTGATTTTCAGTGACGAAACTGCCCAAACTCCTTATTGTACTTGAAAATTGGAACAGCTTGAGGAATGCCATGGGGGTTGATAATCTACCAGGGACGTGAAATGCCTCAGCTTCCTGGACCATGACTTTGGCACAGCTGATCCTGATATGGGAGAGAGAGCTACCACATTTTCTTTGTGCTTCTAGCAACTGTTTGGGAGGGTCTTGACCCAGTAGTTTTCCCCATGCTATTTCTTGTGAAATGGTCTTGGCTATGTAGCAGCTTTTGACTCCCTACATCCCCTAGGCTGCTGCACCCAGTCTGTCTTTGTTTAGAACATTGATAAATTTCCTAGGGCATATGCTGGGTGAGAGCAGTGTGAGAATTCAGAAAAGAAAATTAAGCTGCTTTTAGAACAAGGCTGGACATCAGCACCTGTCCAGTTAATACCTATGTGATGTGTCAAGAACTCAGTCTCTTTTTTCTATCTGGGATAAAGAGCTGAAAGATTAACTCAGATCTTCTGATGGCTTGAACCTTCAAGTCATAGGGAAGGATGTCCAAATCTGAGAGATGACATGTTTTAGATGGATTTGGTGGCTTGAGATGATATTCTGCCAGCTGTGAGAGAACCTTGTTTTTATGATGCATGGCCAAGCTCTCTGCAAATGAAAATGCTTGCATTGGGTGTTGGGGATGTTTGCTACCTCCTGCTATTTTTGTGGTTTTGGTCCATCCACTATGATAGGACCCCTGGCCAGCATTGTGGCTTGTCATGTCAGCCCCATTGGCTATCTTGTTATGCTCTGAGGTACCATTGCCTCTGCAGCACAAGTTTTATTTCCTTCAATAAAAGGAGATGGAAATACTCTACTTGGAGTACATGCCTTTCTTTCTTCCTTTCCTGTTTTCCTTCCTTTTTATTCTAATTTTTTTATTTTGAAATAATCTCAAACTTAAGAAAACTTAAGGAAAAAAATATATGTATTGTTATTCTCAAACCATTTGAGATTAAGTTGCAGATAAAATACCCCTTTAGCCCTATATATGTAAATGTATATTTTTTCTTCTTAACACTTTTAAATACAAATTAAGAGAAGTGGGCCAAAATGTTTGTATATGATAAGGTATTCGCTCAAGCAATTATGGAGGCTGAGAAGTCCCATGATCTGCACCTACAAGTTGGAGACCCAGAAAAGCCAATGGTGTCATTTGAAATTCTGACAGCCAGCGAGTCAATGGTGTAGGTTTCAGTCAAAGTCTGATGTCTGAGAACCAGGAGTACCTAGGGCAGGAGCTCAGTGTCTCAGCTCCATCCATAGTCAGGCAGAGAGCAACCTTTCTCCACCTTTTTGTTCTATTCAGGCCCTCAGCTAATTGGATCTTGCCCACTCACATTAGGGAGGGCCATCTACTTTACTCAGTCTACCAATTTAAATGCTAATCTCTTCTGGAAACACCCTCACAGACATACCCAGATATAATGTTTAACCAGATTCTGTGCATCCTTGGTCCAGTAAAATTGAGACATTAAATTAACCATCACACTCCCCATTCCCACCTCCAGGTGAAGGAGGTAACTCTATGGGGGACCAAGTGAGCTGACACCTCTTATAATGATAATGCTATGTTTTTGGCTTTTAGATTAAGGGGTCAAAAGAAATAAGATCGGTGACCCCCAATATTGTTTTGTGAAAAAAAGGCACAGGAGATCCTCCATGCAGTTACTTAACAGACAAGTACAATTGGATTTCTTACGTGTAAGACAGAAGGAATGTTAGATGATGGTACAGCCTATCAGACACGGGGCATGATGGGACCCAGACTATACCTTCTCACTTTGAAATTGCAGTGGTAAACTGGTTAGTCTGATGAGGCCTGAGGAATTCTTAGCTGATTGCCCCTCTAGCATCTTAGAGTTGTCTGATTAGTTGGATGTTAAAACAAGCATTGGCTGTGCAGTGAACTTTTCAACACTCAATTTAAGCATTATAGGGATTACTGTATACTGCCGGGATAGCTACACATCCACTCAGATAATGGAACATTCTTCATGCCCAGGCAGCTTAACACATATTTCCATGCCTTTTACTGCCTGCAGTGTTATGAAGGCAAGAGAACTCTGAAACTCTACTCACAGACAAGTGCCGCTTGTCTAATTCTATACTGATATTGAATACATCTGTCCCCTTTGTGTTAGTTTTCTCTTGCTACATAAAAACTTACCACAAACATTGTGGCCATAAAAACACATTGTCTCACAGTTTCTCTTGTGTCAGAACTCTGGGCACAGCATGGCTGGATTTTCTGCTCAGGCTGAAATCAAGGTGCCATCTTAGAATTCTGCCCAGCACACCCTGCAAGGGTTTATCTACTCTAAGCCATCTGTTAAGGATCCAGGAGTTACAGGATGGGGGAAAAACTGGAATAGAACAACTATGGTGCATTTAAATTGGTAGATTAGCATTTAAATTGGTAGACTGAACCTGGATATTCCTTTCCATACCTCTGGACTTTTTCCCCTACTCTGGTTCTCTTTGATAGTTGAGAAGGCTGTACAATACCCTGTACCAAGAATGGGCAGACACCAACCCAAAGGCACTGCTCGTGCTGTGAGGCTGGCTAGTGGTGACCCATCAAACTGAGATTGCACTGATACCTTTGTCCTGCATTTGATGTTATGGTATCCTTGCCATGTGGGCGCTGTGTTAGGTGTCTTCACCCTTGGATGTAAGAAAATGTAGTCGAACTACTCTGAGACCATGGAAGAAGGAGATTGTTGGTGATGGAGGTACTCCTGGCTTCCTGTTATGGTGATTGTGCTGGACTAGATGTTACAGATATTCTCAAAAGAAGCCTCTCACCAGCAATAAGGAAATATCGGAAACCATGGGAGGCATTTGGAGGAAGTACATTTTATCTTATATTTGGATCCCTTCAGGAGATTGTCACCCATTCTTCTAGGCTTCTTTTATTGACAGTTTCCTAATCTGTCACAATACTAGATCAGTCATCTGTTACTGAATGCAGCAAGGGAGAGCTGGAAGCATTCCAGGGTTGCCTAACATTTATTTACTTTCATTATACCACCCACTCCCTGCCTATGAAACGGTAGACAATGGACTGTTAGGATCCATGTCTGGCTCTTCCTCTATCTCTTGGGATGACACACGATTCATTGTCATTAGGAGAAATCCTACGTGCCTTGGTTAACCTTTATTCAAGCCCTGTAACTATGAATGTTGGCCTTAACTTCGCACAATGCACACACACAACTCTGGACTGGATAACATGCCCTATCCTAGCCTGTTTTCCTCTGTGGTCAAATGGCCTTCACCTGTTTGCCTCCGGTGACCATGACCTATAACCCTGAGGTGATCACCCAGCTGTTTCATGTTTTCTGGGATTCTCAGGGCCCCATAGCCACCACCTGGCCTACACATAAAGGAGAAAACTTCACTGTTGGCATTTGGGAGGAAGGACTACCAGACACTACCTAGTCTTATTCCTGGGTGGGGGTAATTGAGACTAAAGTCAATAGGAAATATTCTAGTTATGCTAGGCTAAATAGCTAATGATACCACTCCAGCTACCTAACCAATTAGCCTGGATTCCTTAGGGCAGATTTATTTTTATTTATTAGCATTGTTACTGTTACTTTAGGGTGGATTTAGACCATAGAATTGATCTACATGACGTGACAGCCAAAGGCCTGTCTGTACTCTAATCAACACATCTTATTGTTTATGGATCATGATTAATGATAAGGAGAATAATCAGTATTCAGCAAATGAAAAAAGGCAGTAAGGTTATCTAGTGTACCTGAAAATCAGAACTCGGTTACCTCTTCTCGTCTGAATCTGAGCTCCCTCAGCCTCTGGTTTAGGGAAGGGTTATTCATAACTTTCCCCATTCTGGTGATTTTCAGAGTCTGGTTTCTGTACCAGCAACATTAACATCAACTGAGAACTCTTCAAAAATTCAAGTTCTCAGGTCTCTCCATGGACTTTCAATCTGCAGATAAGTCCTCTCGGTGACTCTGATACAGCTCAAGTTTGAGAACCATTGTCTGAGTCACTGTATTAGTCATTCTCCAGAGCTCACTATAGATTGAAATGGTATGTATTGCTGATGGAATTGGGTATGATGCATAGAGGCCACATAGAGACAGTGGTTGAGAAGTAAGAATTAACTTGTTCAAGATTTTCTGCAGGCTGGCCTCCTAAAAGATAAGTTGGCTTTTGAGCTCCATGGAAACTAGCTACAGGCAAGTGCTTAAGGAAATCAATTTTACTAGAATGCTGATCAGGCCACTCATCTGCCATATCAAGTCATAGTCTTTTGCCCCTGGTCTTGTCAAGAGAGAGTCTTTCACTCCTAACTGATGTATGATGGATGAAGTGGTAGAACAAGGCTAGAAACCACAGTTCTGTCATGTCATGCAGCTATTGGATCATAGCCCTTTCCAGGCCAGCCACTGTATGGTTTTCAGACTTACTGGTGAAGAAACGGTCTTCCTTATTGGCAGTGAGCAGGGAGGGAATTGATTAGGAGACACTGTTCAGTTACATTCATACAACGACCAGGGTACCTCTTATTCCTGTGTGCTGACTCCAACTGGAATGAGCAATAGGGAATGTCCAAACCTGCTACTGCCCTTATATTAATTGGTTTCTTCCAATAAATGCTATTCTAAAGCCCTGGTATGTGTACTGTCTGGTCATTTTCCTTTCATTGCTCCCTGTTATTCAATTATATGAATATGTTGATATTATATATTCTGTTGATTTGCTACTTGGGGTTATTTGCTATTTGGGGTTCTGAAAAGCAATGCTGCTATTAACATTGTATATTTATCATAGTGCCTAAGGCACAGATTTAGCTAGGAGATATCCTAAGTGTGGAATTATTGGACCATAGGGCATATATATCTTCAACTTTTTAAAATAATGCCGAAGAGTTTTCCAAAAGTGCTGTGCCAATTTACATCTCCGACTAGTGTGAGAGTTCATATACATTGCTCAACCTTGCTCACGTTGCTCAGTCAATCCTTGCTAACATTTGATATTGTCAGGACTATTTCATTATAACCAATTTGGTGGGTATATTGTGGTATTTCATTGTTTTTACTCTCTTGTGACTTGTCTTTTCAAATCTTATTCTTTTTCTACTTTGTCATCTTTAAAATATTTTTCTCTTTGAAATTCTTTGTATATTCTAGATAAATATTTTCTCACTTTTGTGTTGTTAAATCTTTTGTTGCTTGTCTTTTTAAAATTAAACTATTTTACTTTATTATAATTGTAGATTCACATGCAACGTAAGAAATAATACGAAGATATCTCGTCTACTCTTTACCCATTTTCCTCCAATGGTTACTTCTTGGAAAACTACGGGACAATATCAAACCAAAGTGTTGTCATTGCTACAGTGAAGATGCAAAATATTTCTATCACAAAGGATCTTTCATGTTGCTCTTTTATAGCTACGCCTACTTCCCTCCTGCCCTCAACCTCTCTGTATTATAAATTCATTCCTTCTGCTGGCTTTGGGATTATTTTGCTCTTCTCTTTCTAGATTCTTGATATGGGAACTTAGATATAGTAGGACTTCTTACTTTCTAATTTATGCATTTAGTGCTATAAATTTCCCCCTCAGCACAGCTTTAGGGGTGTCCCATAAATTATATATATTGTATTTTCACTTTCAGTTTAGTGTATTTTTAAAATTTACCTTGAGACTTGCTCTTTGACCCATAGATTATTTAGGAGTATGTTATTTAGTTTCCAAATAGTAGATTTTCATGTTATCTTTCTGTTATGATTTCTAGTTTGATTCCAGTGTATCATAGAACACACTCTTTATGATTTAAATCTTTTAAAATTTGTTACAGTTTGTTTTAAGGCCCAAAATATGGTCTATCTTGGTATATGTTCCATGAGCACTTGAAATATGCCAATGATGTTGGGTAGAATGTTCTAAAGTATCAATTAGATCCTGTTGTTTGATGCTGTTGTTGAATTCTTCTAAATATTTGATGATTTTCAATCTAATTGTTCTATCGATTGAAAGATGGATGCTGAAGACTTGAACTTTTATTTTGGATTTGCCTATTTCTCCTTTCAATTTTATCACTTTTTTATTCACATATTTTGCAATTCTCTTTTCTGCTGCACACATATTTAGGATTGCTCTCTTATTGGTGGGTTGACACTTTTATCATTATATAATGTCCTCTCTAGTAATTATCTTTCCTCTGAAATCTAATTCACCTGATGTCATGTAGCCTCTTCTGCTTTCCTTTGATTAATGTTTACATGATACAGCTTTTTCCATCCATTTACTAACATCCTGCCTATATTGTTATATTTGAGAAGTGAGTCTCTTGTAATAGCATATAGTTGGCTAAGGAGTCCTATTCTGTACCTTATATCAGGGAGGTTATGCAAAAATCAGATCATGTGTCCTGAATTTTATTTATATTTATATTTCGCCCTTTCCCACAAATGATTTAAGAAAACCTGAAACAATAACATTTTCAATGAAACAATAATAAACACAGGTAGAAAGTCAAGATGAAGGAAAAGATGATCACTGATATGTTGATCATAGAGGCTAAATTATTGTAATATTTAAGCTTAAAATTTGAAATTGAACTTCCTGGAAGTCAAAGTAACAAGGTAATTTGTATGATTTGCAATTTCAGAAAGAGGGAGGACATCCCAGTTACTTGTGAGTCTAGAGCAGCACTGTCCAATGCCCTTTCTGCAATAATGAATTCTGTACCTGCATTGGCCAGTAGGGTAGCCACTAGCCACATGTGGCTTTAAGAACTTGAAATATGGTTAGTGACTGAAGAACTGACCTTTATATTTTATTTGTTAGGAACCTAAATTTAAATAGCCACATGTGTCTAGGAGCTACCTTATTGGACAGCAGAGGTCTATAGCAGCAGTCCCCAAACTTTTTGGCACCAGGGACCAGTGTTCCTATGAGAATTTAATGCCTGATGATCTGATATGGAACTGAGGTGGTGATCCTAGTGCTAGGAAACAGCGTAAATACAGATGAATCTTCGTTTGCTCACCTGTCACTCACCTTCTGCTTTGCAGTCTGGTTCCTAACAGGCCATGGACCACTACCGGTCCATGGCCTGGGGATTGGGGACCCCTGGTCTAGAAGGCACAAAGTAATATAGTGTAGTTGCAGCTAAATGGGCTGTGTTTAATTTTGGCTCTGTGACAGGTATGTGACCTTGGAGAAAGCATTTAACCTTTCTGAACCTGTTTCAAGATTTGTAAAATGAGTACAATGATAGTATCTACCTCTAAATTCTGAGGAAATAATATATGCAAAGCATTTAACACATACCTGAACATAGCAAATATAGTCTTATTTTATAATGCTTGAAATTACCTGGTTTGTCATGAGACTTCATGCCTACTCTGACTCTTTTACTGGCACTAAAATAAAAGTTTTATATAAGAATCAATAACTAGGGGGTGAAGTTGTACTTAAGCATTTTAGCCAATAACTGGTTTCTAGCTAAAGAAGCGAAGGTCAATCAAATATTGATAAAAACTTGTATCTATTTGAGACTGCTTAAGGCCACCCTGTTAAAAAACCTGGGCCTCTTTTCCTACCAAGTTGCTGTGGGATTAAGTCCTAATGTTATTATTTAGTATCTCTTTCAGACTTGTAGTTCAATATTTCTTCAGTATGAATAGATTAAGAGCAAAAATATTAATTTCAACGACCTTTCACTTAAAAGGAGATTCATTACTTTTAATAAAAAGGACACTTGTTAAAACGAGAATCTCAAATACATCTCAAAAACAGAGATAATGTCTATGCTTTGGGCTTGTTACACTGTTGCACAGTTGACTAGAGTGGCATTAAGCCCCAGCATACTGCCAAGGAAGAGAAATCAGAGGCTGGCAGTTGACAGCTGTGATGACGTGTATTCATAAGTCTCAATTTCATCATTTTGAAGCTTGTGTGTGTGTGTGTGTGTGTGTGTGTGTGTGTGTGTGTGTCAATTTCATCATTTTGAAGCTTTAGATAACTGGTACTTAAAACAACCCTTGACCATGTACTCATTCTTCAGTCCAAGCATTGAATGATAAAATTGCTCTTACAATAATTAGAAGGCTACCAAAAGGTTGGGATAGCTTTCATCTAGATGAAAAAGCAGATCTATAATCAATCTGACAAGTCCAGTGACCACAAGTAATCTCACTGGGTGATTTGATCATAAATTCCTAACTGGAAAGGTCATGGTAGGTAGTCAAGGCATATAACTTCTTTAGTAAATGTTTATCTTTACCTTGTTTCTGTGCATCTAGGTTAACGCACCTTTGAAATGCCTCGTTTTCAGACCTTTGGAAGCTTAACCACCCTTAAGAGAACATATGATCTGGTTAACTGTCCTGTAAGTCTCTGCCTTGCTTTCTTCCACCTTCATGTTCCTCCTTAATTCCAACTGTATAAAGGAAACTGCGAAACCAACATTCTCCAGAGCATTTGAGATCTTGCTTGCAAGCAGTGTCATCAGTTTGGCTCAAGTAAATGCATAAAAATTCTCCACAGGTTTGGATGTTTCTTACAGCAACAGCTGCCTAGACTTTAAGCTGCAGAGAAATTTAGGATTTGACTGTGCTTTCCTATTATTACTAGCTTCTTATATTTTGTTGAGAAACCTCTCCCATATACAAAAGCCTAGGTGACGATATGCCATCCTAGATGTTTAAATAGCAAATGACTCTGCGTTTGTGTGTGTGTATGTGAGTGTGTGAATACATATTTGCAAAATATTTGAAATAGGTTTCATAGATTATAGCCAACTGCACACTCTCTTCTGATATTTTTGCAGAATTCGCCATAAGGTGATAGTGTAACAATGATCACTAGAAAAAATTTTAGGTCAGCTTGCTCCTATGGAAACTATTGGGTTAAGAGCCAATACTCTGGAGAAGGAAGGTGGAGTTTTGAAAAAAAGACATGCAAACTTTCAGTTTGCAATTTTAAAATAGTCTTAAAATAATAATAATAACAATAATTTTTCCAATGAAATCTTATTTCAGTTCATCATGCTTTATGTCATGGATCATATAGGGCCCATCAGATTTTGAACAATAGTCATTGCAAAAGAACAATTTAGGAGTGACGTTAGGAACATGAGAGAGTGAGAAACATCCCCAGATCTCTTCCCTTGAAACAACAATAAGGTGAACATCTAAAACTCAACAAAAAGCACCCAAACTGCACATCAGCACATCTGAGCATGGAATCTGCAGGTAAAAGCTACCACAGGTCAGAACCCCACGTGTTGAGCGGTGGACTGGGAAAAACAAAGAAGCTGCCTCTCACAGCCGGAGCTCCCTGTAAGAGGAGAGGGGGGACGGGAGAAGGTGTAGTGAGTTCCCTGAACAGCCCTGCCTTGGAGAGCTTTGAGCTCCATGTGGCCAGTGGCAGGCCCAATCATCAGGGCAGAAAGCAGAGAAGTAAGGATGGCAGAGAAGCAGTATGGCAGAGAAACAATAGTTGATTTTTACAGGCTGTGGTTGCAAAATCGAGGCTGAGCTGCAGCCCCCATTCCCCAACACAGAGGGCCCGTCCTCCCATATCTTCCAAGACTGACCATCGTGGAGCCCCAGGGGAATCTGAGCAAATGCTACTGAAACTGTTGCTAACATTGTAAAGGACTGAAACTGAGGGTAGCAAGCATGATTCAACATCTATTTAAAAAAAAAAAAGACATTATTAAGGCTTTATATGAAGCAGGGATCCAACAGGCTTAGACACCACCTACTGGAAACCAAAAGAAAAATGCCATCTTTGCAACAGGCTAGAGAGAACTTTATATAATAAATCTTTCTGGAAAAAAAAATGTAGATTAACTTCCATTAATGTCCAGGTGGAGAAATAGTCCATTAAACACCATGAACAACCAAGGTGAGAAAGCATCTCAGAAAGAAAGAGAAAAATCTCAAGAAAATAAGCTTACAGACATAGAAATATGTGACTTAAATGACAGGGAATTCAGAATGGTACTACTGAAAAAACTCATTGAGATCCGAAACAAGTCATGTCAAAAATTTCAGGAATCAAAAAAACAACTAGTTGAGCAGAATGAGTTCTTTAGCAAGGAGATTGAAATCCTCAAAAAAAACAAAACAAAACAAACAAACAAACAAAAAAACAAATAGAACTTCTGGAGATAAAGAACATTCTGCAAGAGATGAAAAATGAAATAGCAAGTTTGGGAAATAGAGTCGACCAAATGGAAGAAAGGATCAGTGTTATTGAAGACAGAAATCTAGAAATAAATCAGAACGAAGAAGAGAGAAACCGAAGAATGAAAAATAATGAAAGAGAAATACAAGAACTAGCTGATACCATCAGTAGAGGAAACATAAGAATAATGGGCATTACCAAAGGTGAGGAAAAGGAGCAGGGAGTAGAAAGCATTTTCAGACAAATAGTGGACGAGAATTTCCCAAATCTAAGGAATGAGCTAGAGCTTGGAATTCAAGAAGTCAATAGAACACCGAGAAAGGCCTTCTCCAAGAATACTGTATTAAAATTATAAAAAATCAACGACAAAGACAGAATTCTCAGGGTAACCAGGGAAAAGAAGACAGTAATCTATAAAGAAAAACCCATTAGATTATTGTCAGACTTCTCAGCACAAACCCTACAAGCTAGAAAGGAATGGAATCAAATATTCAAACTATTAAATGAAAGGCTCTACCAGCCAAGAATAATGTATTCAGCTAAGCTCTCCTTTGGATGTGAAGGAGAAATAAAGACCTTTTGAGACATACAAAAATTGAGGGAATCCTACAGTACAAACCTGCATTACATGAAATACTGAAAGGCATAAGGTCATCTAAAACAAAAATGACCAAAAAAAAAAAAAATACATAATTAGGAATAAGGTGACTAGCAGGCAAATAGAAGCAGAGGAGTGCAACCCTTACTAAGGACAGGGCATTATAAGCTTAAACGATAACAAGAGAATTGCTATAGTGAGATACTAATGAATGTTCAGCACACATAGGGACAAATTGAGACAACAATGACTGAAAAGGGGAGGATTAAAAGATCCAGATTTGCAAAGGGGAATCGAGATAAGGCACGTGTAGAAGAAAATGGACAACTGTATATATATTACTATTGTTTACACATATTTGTAAAGGTAAACACACGCCAAAGATTCAGAACTGAAGTATATAACATAAAACAAGAAGAACCAGAGGCAAAAACCACAAAAGCCAACCAAAATAAAGAAAATAGAAACACAAGGACAAGGAAGCAATGGAAACATTGAGCTACCAGAAAGCAAAAGATAAAATGGCTATAAGAAGAACTCATATTTCAATAATCACCTTAAATGTAAATGGACTGAACTCACCAATAAAAAGACACAGAATTACAGAATGGATCAAAAACAAAATCCAACCATATAATGCCTCCAGGAGACACATCTCAGCTCCAAAGACAAATACAGACTCAAAGTGAAAGGGTGGAAAATGATATTTCAAGCAAATGGTATACAGAGAAAAGTGGGAGTTGTGGTACCAATATCAGATGAAATAGATTTCAAAATAATAAAAGGTAAAGAAAGATACTGAGGGACACTTCATAATGATAAAAGGAATCATGAACCAAGAAGACATAACACTTATTAATATCTATGCTCCCAATCAAAGAGCCCTGACATATGTAAAGCAATTACTAACAGAAATAAAGACAGAAACAGACCAAAACACTATTGTAGTAGGTGACCTAAATACGCCACTGTTGAATATGGACAGAGCATCCAAATAGAAAATCAATAAGGAAATAACATCCTTAAATGACACATTAGACCAACTGGATATAAACTGACATTTACAGAGCCTTCCATCTCAAAACAGCTGTTTATAAATTCTTCTCTAATGCACATGGAATATTATCAAGGATCAACCACATACTGGGACACAGAGATAGCCTCAACAAATATAAGAAGGTTGAAATCATACCAACCATATTCTCTGATCATAATGCTTTGAAACTAGAGATCAACTGCAAAAAGAAGCAGGAAGAACCACATACATGGAGATTAAACAACATGCTACTGAAGAATAACTGGGTCAGGGAAGAAATAAAAAGAGAGAGATCAAGAGATACATAGAAATGAATGGTAATGATAGTACAACAAATCAAAACTTTTGGGACATGGCAAAAGTGGTCATAAGAGGAAAGTTCATATCATTACAAGCCTATCTCAAAAAACAAGAACAAGCCCAAATAACCAAGCACAGCAACTTATTAAAAAGATTATACACCATGATCAAGTGGGCTTCATCCCAGAGGCACAGGGATGGTTCAACATACGCAAATCGATTAATGTGATTCACTACATAAACAAATTAAAAATAAGAATCATATGATTATATCAATAGATGCACAAAAAGCCTATGACAAGATACAGCATCCATTTATGATCAAAACACTTAACAAAATCAGTGCAGAAGGAAATTACCTTAACAAAACAGAGGCCATAGTCTATGGTACGCTACTCTGAACAAGCCCAATCTCGTCTGATCTTGGAGGCTAAGCAGGGCCAGGCCTGGTTAGTACTTGGATGGGAGACCACCTAGGAAGACCAGGTGCTGTAGGTGTTAAAAAATAATGTCAATTGAGAGAATTGACCTCCCACC
>NW_006494614.1:48264348-48264792 GCF_000325575.1 Pteropus alecto | reverse complement strand
CCGACTTCAAATTATACTACGAAGCGACAGTGATCAAAACGGCATGGTATGGGCAGGAAAAAAGACACACGGACCAGCGGAACAGAATCGAGAGTCCAGAAGTAAGCCCATGTTTATATGGGCAAATAATTTTTGAGAAAGAAGCCAAAAACATACAGTGGAGAAAGGAAAGCCTCTTTAATAAATGGTGCTGGGAAAATTGGAAAGCCACCAATATTAACTCAAAATGAATTAAGGACCTGAATATAAGACCTGAAACAATAAAATGCATAGAAGAAAATATAGGAACTAAACTCATGAACCTTGGACTTAAAGAAGATTTTATGAATTTGACCTCAAAGGTGAGGAAAGTAAAGGAAAAATAAATGATTGGGACTACATCAAACTAAAAAGCTTCTGTACAGCAAAAGATACTGTCTACATTTAAAGAGACAACCATCAGAA
>NW_006494614.1:48248502-48264300 GCF_000325575.1 Pteropus alecto | reverse complement strand
AAGGACTCATAGGACTCAATAACAACAACAAAAAAACCCAAATGATCCAATCAAAAAATGGGCAGAGGACCTGAACAGACACTTCTCCCTAGAGGACATATGAATGGCCAACAAATATTTAAAAAGATGCTCAACATCGCTAACTATTAAAGAAATGCAAATCAAAACCACAATGAGATACCATCTCATACCTGTTAGAACAGCTATCATCAGCCGGTCAAGTAATAACAAATGTTAGAGAAGATGTGGAGAAAAGGAACCCTCATGCACTGCTGGTGGGACTGCAAATTGGTACAGCCACTATGGAAAACAGTATGGAGGTTCCTCAAAAAACTAAAGAATTGATCTACCATATGATCTCGCAATCCTTCTCTACTGGGTATTTACCTATAGAAGAAAACATAGGAACTAAACTCAAGGACCTTGGACTTAAAGAGGATTTTATGAATTTGACCTCAAAGGCAAGGGAAGAAAAAGTTAAAATAAATGAATGAGACTACATCAAACTAAAATCTTCTGCTCAGCAAAAGAACTCATTGACAAGGTAAAGAGAGATCCATCCAAATGGGAAAATATATTTGCAAGCAACACCTCCAATAAGCGCCTAATAACCAAATTATAGAAAGAATTCATACAAGTCAATAACAACAACAAAAAAAACCAAATGATCCAATTAAAAAATAGGCAGAGGATCTGAACAGACACTTCTCCCCAGAGGACATACAAATGGCCAACAAATATATGAAAAGATGTTTAACATTGCTAGCTACTAGGGAAATGCAAATCAAAACCACAATGAGATACCATCTCACACCTGTTAGAATAGCTATAATCGACAGGACAAGTAATAACAAATGTCGGAGAGGATGTGGAGAAAAAGGGACCCTCATATACTGCTGGTGGGACTGCAAATTGGTACAGCCACTATGGAAAGCAGTATAGAGGTTCCTCGAAAAAACTAAGAATTGATCTACCATATGATCTAGCAATCCCTCTACTGGGTATTTACCCCAAAGACTTGAAAAGATATATCCGAAAAGATATTTACAGACTGATGTTCATAGCAGCATTATTCATGGTGGCCAGGACATGGAGGCAACCGAAGTGTCCTACGATAGATGACTGGCTATAGAAGCTGTGGTACATATATACAATGGAATATTACTCAGCCATAATAAGTGATGAAATACTGCCATTTGCGACAACGTGGATGGACCTGGAGATAATCATGCTAAGCAAAATAAGCCAGATAGGAAAAGTTGAAAATCACACGGTATCACTTATATGTGGGATATAAACCTAAAAGCAACAAATGAACAGGAGAAACAAACAGAGACTCATGGACATGGACAATAGACTAGTGGTTACCAGAGTGTGATGGGGAGGGGCATCGGGGAGGCAGATGAAGTACAGGGGGTCAAATATGTGGTGGCAGAAAGTTTCAATATGAGTGGGGCTGAAGAAGAGTAGGGAAAAGGAATACACAATGTTCATTTACTGTTAAAATGTAGAACTGAAACTTATTGGATTTCACTAACCAGTGTCACCATAAAGATAAATTTAAAAGAAAAGAAAAGAAAAAAAAGATAAAAAATAATTTAATTTGATGAATAATGAGTCTACAAAACTGAGTCAGTTCTGTTGAGACAAGAAAGCTGGGGGGAAAAAATCTTTCCCAGAGATCAATGGCAATCTGTGGTTTATTAATTATGTCACATCATGGGCCCAAGTCTACTTTCATTACTGATTTTTAAAAGGTGACTTTGAAGCCTCAAATATAGATTAATTGAATACTTATAGTCTTTGAAATAAAACAGTTATAAGTAAACCTATTTGATAAGCTCTTTGGTACTCTGTTTGTATTCTGTTTTACATGCTTTAGTTTTGTTTTTCTTGCCTCTGCTTTAACACAAGGAGTGATAGGATCAGGCCTGTATTTGCAGAACATGGAACCAATCTCCAGAAGTTGTTTCATTCTTGTTGATAAGTGAAAAAGAAAAGGTCCCTAACGAAGAAGTCAGTATGAAGTTTCAGAAAATCTTCATTATCATAAAAGATTGCTTAATCTCTTGAATGCCACCTAATCTCAGTGGGTGCCAACCAGTTTCGTATTGCTACATCAATACTGGGAGCAAGATATGAATTAGATATGGCCTCACCCTCAAATAGATTATGATTAGAGGGGGGAAGCAGAAATTAAAACCTCAGCAAGATAAAATAGGTAATTATAATCAATGTGGCTAATACAGTAGTAAGAGGTTTATTCGGAGGGACATAGAAGACAGAAGAGGAGGTACTTAACCCAGTCCGGTGGTGAGGAATAGGTCAGCGGTGATGACCCCCCCCCCGCCCCCCCACCAAAATCTCCTGTGCCACGTCTTATACCAACAAAAGGATTTAGCCAGGTAAAATTTGGGGACGGGAAGCGGGTAAGAGTGACAGTAGGGACAACATTAATAAAGGTACATAATGGTGTAGGAGAACTGTACAACAGGTTCAGTTTTGCTGGAGTTTCAATATGAGTGGGGCTCAAAGAAAGTATGGGAAGATGAAGCTGGAGAGAAAGGCAAGATCTAACCTAAGGAGCTTAAACTTTCACCTTAAGCATGAATTTTAAACATGGCCAGATACGCATTTTAAAAAATCAGTAGCTGCTCTTCAAATGGTTGATTTGGGAAAGGTAAACTGGAAGTAATGAGATTCTTTGAGAGTCTACTGTAGTAACTACCTGAACCCTTACCATAGAGTACTAGGCAGTTGGTACCCACTGAGATGAAGGGGCCTAGTAGGCATTAAAATGCAACAGGAGAATGACAAAAAAATGGATAGAAATGGATGGGAGTATTGTAATAAGCAGAGTTTGGTCGGGAGTGGGATGGGAGTGTTGCAAAGGAAGGGAGGAATCGAGAATGAGGCATTGGTTTCCGATCTTACCATTTAGTGATTTGGAGCTACAGGAGACAGAGCAGATTTGAAGGGAAAGGTAATTAATCCAGGTTAGGGTTTACTGATTTGGAGTGTCTATAGCAGGACGTTCAGATGAAGATGATCCATAGCTAGCTGGATATAAAGGTCAAGAGCTCAGAACTGAGGCCAGAGCTAGAGAAATAGCCAGAAGAATCAAAGACTAAAAGCAAAGAAACAAAGCTGAAATAGGCTCATTGTTTGAAGCAGAGTAGGAAAAAAAAATTTTTCTAGAAAAAATAGCAAAAAAAATGAGGCAATCTGTGAATAACAGGGCTACAAAAAATGCTTATACCTGAACTGAATGATTAACAGGAATGAAGTTTATACTTCAGTTACTTTTATAAGAACCAACACAGAACACAGCAGAGAACACACCTTTAAAGGCACATTTCAAACGCGATGCTGAGAGCTAAGGTTGGGGGAGGGCCTTAAATTCAGCCACGCCCCGACCACGCCCACTCACCGCGCGGCCTCTGCTCCTCAGTGGGTCAGGCCTCCATCTTGGGAGACGGTGGTCGGCTCCGGCACGAGACTAAGGTTGGGTTTGGGCGGTGCAGTCACAGCAGAGAACACACCTTTAAAGGCACATTTCAAACGCGATGCTGAGAGCTAAGGTTGGGGGAGGGCCTTAAATTCAGCCACGCCCCGACCACGCCCACTCACCGCGCGGCCTCTGCTCCTCAGTGGGTCAGGCCTCCATCTTGGGAGACGGTGACCCGCTCCGGCACGAGACTAAGATTGGGTTTGGACGGTGCAGTCACCGTAAGTAATGTGTGCAGCTCTGCTCTTCCCACGTAAGCATCTTCCGAAATAGAAACTACATTGATAGTATCAAGTTGGCCGCCAAACCTGAGGCCCTTGGACCCAATCAGCTCACTAGGGCGGGTGAACCTTGAGCTGCCATTTTCCGCATGGCCGATGGGATGAAACGGAGACCAAAGGGCTTCCACCTGAGCCCGTCCACTTGGGAGCAAAGTCCCCAAGCCCCGCAGACATGGGCGGGCCAGGGACTCTGCTGGGCGTCCGGGGCTGGCCTGCGGTTGGCTTATTGGAAGTCCCGGTGTGAGCGAAGGGCTCCGCTCCTTTGTTTCTCCTGTCTCGAGGGTCACAGCCCAAAGCTGTGTGTTATTCAACGTCTGAAAATAGTTGTTTCATGTGTTTTGTCCAGTTTTCTAGTTATTTATGGCGGGAGGCCACATCTTGTTCTAGTTTCTCCATCCCGACAGGCAAGCCCTGGTTTGTGACTCCAGCAGCTGGGTGAACCAGTGGTGCCCTTTACCAAGACGGGATAGACTTAAGGAGGAATAGGTGGTGGAGGGAGAATGAAGGATTCAGTTTTAGACATATTGAACTTGAGATGCCTGCGAGAAGCAAGTGGGTATATGGGTTTGGAAATCAGAGAAGAGGTCTGGAAGGGAAAGTGTGTTTATTGATTTCCCCCTAAATATTATGGAAATTTCCATGTGGACTTGGCTACCCTGGCTGGTAGACTCAAAGTTAATAGGAACTGTAGATATGTGGAAAGTGGTTCTGGTAATGATTCTGGTAATGATTCCTTTATTCAGTTTTCAAGAGTTTACCAACCTCCTAGGCATAGAGCATTTGTTCAGAACGCCTTCTGTAATCCAATAATTGTAACATACATAGCAAGTTCTGTAGTTTCATCATAGTTTAATTATCAACCAATTCAAACTTTTCTCATTTACATTGTGATCATTTTCCTTTAACATTTTTTTGGGGGGGTGGGGCAGGGGCGGAAGGGAAATGATTCCTGTGTGTTTGTTAAAGAGAGAAAGAGACTACACCTGGTAACCAGAGGGTGAGGTACTGATCAGAAGGTTTGGATGAGCTCAGGCTCTGAGGATTCAAGGGCAGACTGATGGCCTGGGAGGGGCCAAGGAGACCAGGTCTTGGCAGCAGCTGAGGAGGTAGGTGCCTTAGGGTGAGGTTTCAGGCCCTGGGATGACAGGCTAGTTTTACAGGGGATACAGGATAGGTTGGGCTGGCCTGGCCTGGGGTCTCCCTGAGGCCACCCTGCCTTGTCTACCTAGATCATCTAGTGGTCCTGATCCTGTTTGTTGCGTTTTATGCTGCCTACCTCATTGACTTCTCTTCTCCATCGGGTGACTCACTGTAGTCATTCATCTTGTCCATGTCTTGCATGTCCTCATCATCCTCTGGGTTCTCCTCACTATCCTCATCACCATCTTCATCCTTCTCTTGTCATCATAGTGCTCTGAAGCCAGCTTGTCAGTAGATACCAAGTTATTGTCTTTCTCTGCGATACTCTTGAGCCAGGCCTGATGCTGCTGCTGTTGCTGCAGCTCTGTCTCTTCTACACAGGAACAATCTAGATTAAACCCAGTGTTGCAGTCACGTGGGGGAAGAGTGACGGGAACAAGGTGGACGACATGTGCTTAGATGTTCTGGGAGGCAGCAGCTACAAGTGACCTGGAAGCCATCCTATGGGTTTTTAAAAATATGATGTTTAGGTGTGGAGATTGCTAAAAAAAATAAGCAGTCCATCTTTTGGATATTTATCTGAAGAAATCCAAAACACTAATTTAAAAAGATTTATGCATCCCTATGTTTATTGAAACATTATTTAAAATAGCTAAGATATGGACACTACCTAAGTGTCCATTGATTGACAGTTGGAGAAAGAAGATGTGGTGCAGATAAGCGGTGAAATACTACTTGGCCATTAAAAAAATGAGATCTTACCATTTGTGACAACATTGATGGACCTAGAGTTTATTATGCTAAGTTAAATAGGTCAGAGACAGCTATCATATGATTTCACTTATATGTGGAATCTAAAGAACAAAATAAATAAAACAGAAACAGACTCATAGATACAGGGAACAAATTGATAGTTGCCAGGTGGGAGGGGGCTGGGAGGCTGGGTTAAAAACATGAAAGGATGAAGTACAAATTGACAGTTCTAAAATAGTCATGGGATGTAAAGTACAGCATAGGGAATATAGTCAGTAATATGTAATAACTATATGGTGCCAGGTGGATACTAGACTTATCAGGGGGATCACTGCATAAGGCTTATAAATACATAACCATTACGCTGTACATTTGAAACTAACATATTGAATATAAAGTGTAATTGCAAAATAAAAATGAAATATGGTTTTTAATTTCCAAATGTAGAATTTTCTAGTTATCTTTTTCTTATGGACTTCTGGTGCAATCGCAATGTAGTGGAAAATATACTCTGAAGTTGTATTTTCTTAGAGGTTTATTAAAACCAGTTTTGTGGCTCAGTACATGATCATTTTTGAAAAGTGTACATTCTGCAGTCACTGAGTAGTGTTTTATAAATGTTAATTAGACTAGTTTGTTAATGAAGTTGTTAAAATCTTTTATATCTTCACAGACTTTTTTGTCTGCTTATTATATCCTTATCGAGAGACGTGTGCTGACACTTCCACCCTGATTGTGGATTTTCTCCCACAGAGGCTATGTGATTGGGTGCCTATAAATTGAAAATTCTTTTTGTATAAATTATTTTTAATCATTATGGAATGTCTTTGTTTTTACCAATGCTTTTTGCCTCAAGTTTTTTTGATCTACAAGTAATTATAGTGTGGTATGGCCTCAATTCTCACTCTTCCTTTAGTTATACCCTTTATGTTCACACTCTTTGCCATGTAACTACAGTCCTCTCTTACCATGAGTTGACCTGCTTTACTTTTGACTTTGACTTCAAGACAGCCCTTAAAGCAGAGGCTTGAAATAGGCTTGCACGTGGGAACTTGTTTTCTTGGACAGCTTCCATCTCCATGAGAATATACTCAGGCTAACCTGGTTGAGTGACACATGGAGCAGTGCTTGGTCACCCCAGTCATATTAGCTGAGACCAGTCTAGCTCAGCATAACAGATAACTGTTCTACTCAGATGTGTGAGCAGTAAACACATATTGTCATATGTGACTGAGGCTTTGTCTTTGCTTGGTACTTGGCATTATCCTGGTAATGCAACACTGATACATACCATAAGCAACGCATATCTCTTTCTGTTCTTCTACCTGCTATCTTAACAAACCAACTTCTTGTAGGAGGGTGTGGTTGGGATTTTGTCATTTTAATCTAGTTAGACAATGTTTTTTTTTAATGGAGCACTTAGTTCATTTAAATTGAAAGAGATTACTGCTAGTTCATTATTAGGTGTGAATCTGGCATTTACTGTTTGCTTTCTTTTTGTTCTGTTCTGTGTTCCTTTTTTACTTCTTTCTTGCTTTCTTTTGAATTGAGTAATATTTATGATTTTATTTTATCTCTTTCGTTGGCTTATTATGTACATACACTTTTTCTCAGAGGTTACTTTGCAGTTTATATTATACATCTTTAACTTATCAGAGTTTACCTTCTAGTAATTTAATACCAGTTCACATAGAGTATGTGTACTATACAACAGTACCATTAATGTCTCTGCTCCTGGCCTTTAAACTATTGTTGTGATACATTTTACGTCTACAATTGTTATAAGCTTCAATGTTCATTATTGTTTTTGTTTCAGTCCGTTATCTTCTGAAGTGAATTTATAAATAAGAAAATCATTATTTTATGTCCACTCATATATTGAATATTTCCAGTGTATCTCACTTTTTATTTGGTTATTGGTTATTTTCTTAATTTATTTATTTATTTTTATGATGACATTGGTTAGCGAAATCCAATAAGTTTTATCTGTACATTTTAACAGTAAGGCATATATATATTTATACTGTGTGTTCACTTCCCACAGTTAGATTTCTTTCTGTCACCATATTTGACCCCCTTTACCCTGTCTCCCACCCCCTCCCCTCTGGGTAATTTTTTCTTCATACTGAATGACTCTCTTTAATATTTTTTGTAATATAAGTCACCTGGTGATTAGATTCTTCACAAGCATGCACTGATTAGTGTTAAGTTGGAGAGTCAAGGGGAGACACAGGGAGGAACATTTACCTCTTCAGACTCACATTTCTGTCTGCTCAGTTCAGGGATACTGCCAGGCTCCACTTGGCTTCTCACTCTCAATGTTCCATCCTGGAAACTATACAGATTGTAAATGGGACGTTCATAATACTCACTTCCTTTATTTCCTCTCAAAAATTTCTGTCCTTCACTGAATATTGTCCACTGTCTGACTGTTGTGTTATATTTTCCACAGTTGTTTTTAGTCACTTAAGGTGGAAGGGTAACTTCAGTCCCTGTTACTCCATTTTGGTCAGAAGTATACATTCAGACTATGCACTCTTAACTGCAATGCTAGAGTGCCTTTCACATACACACACAAAAAGTAGAGCACAACAAAAAGTTTTCAAGGGCCGAGACTACTGCCTGGGATCAGGTCTTTTAAGACTGTTTATGTTTGTTTGTTTTTAGTTTATTTTTCCTCCACCAATTCCATACAAGCTCTGAAAGATCCTATGTACGAAAACATCAATCTCCTATCATAGTGGGTTGAGAATATGCAGTAATGATGCTCAGTGTTCCTCAATATCTAGTAAGAAAACCCCTATCTGTCAGTGAAACATTACGTTCGCCTTCTGTAAATGTCCTTAAAGTAAGGCAGAACACCCTTCTTCATTCCTTCCTCCTTCCTGCTAGTTGGAATTTGGAGTGATAGATATAGTTTAAGAGCCATTTTAGACCCTAAGGAGGAAGCCCTGTGCTGCAGTGGAACAAGATGGAAGATGTGTGGGTTTTTAATGACATTGTGAAGCCACACATCACATAATTTTTCTTTCTAACTTTGTCATTTTATTTTTTTGTCGGTAAAAGAAACATTATTTCAGCCATTGCTATTTGGAATATTCTATCATTCTTAATTGAAACTAACCACCAATTTTATATGGGAGAGGAAAGTAGGGGAAAGGGCAGGCAGCTGCATGTAGGTCACTTATTAATCAAGGGTTGTATTTTTCACATACCTCATCCATGTCTCTAAGTTCTCAAGCTATTTTGAAAGCATATTACAGTTTAAAGGCACATTTGTATATATTATGTAATGCTTTCAGCATCTATTAATTGGCTAGGACAGAGAACATGGTTCCATTTTAGAGAGGAGAAAAACTAAACCTTGAATGGGGCAATGACAGCAATAAACACTCAACAGGTTAGTGAGAAAGGTAGGATGAAGCTCTAGTCTTCTGCACCAAATCCAGTAGCATTATGCTAGATTATAAACTTTTTTAATCCATTTATTTTTTCATGGAATTTTCAGTAGAATGGTGAGGTAGGAAACATTTAAAGGAACTACTAGATCCTGATTTGTTTTATTTGTCATTCCAGCAAAAGAGTCTGTTATGCTTAAGAAGGTCAACAGGATTCAGGCTAAGAGCGAGAAGAGAAGTCGGAAAAAACATAAACCATGGATTGTACATGTCTTCAACCACCAGTGCTGTGTCACCTACATTACTGGCTTATACAGCTGCCAGTGGGAGATCAAACAGGAGGAAAAATCTAGACGTGGACTCTGCTGCTGCTCCTGGGTACAGAGAGATGGGAAGGAGCTGGATCACACTTTCTGAGATATGGGGAACGCGGGCTGGTCCTTGCCTCCATGAGGGCTCGTTAGAGTCTCCAGGACTGGGCATGCTAGAGCTCTAGCTCTCCCATGAAAGGGCTGCCACGATTCTGGAGCCAGAGTTAACCTTACCAAAACTTGTGCTTGTTTTCTTCGATTACTTTCACTTTTATTCTTCACTTCTTCGTTTCCTTACTACCTCTTTTATATCATTTACTTATTTATTCATTCACTTTTGCTTTTATTCATTTAGTGAACCTTGAAGAAAAAGTGAGGTTCAGGTACAATTAGATGTTTTTGGCTAGGGATTACAGGAAATCCTGAATCTTTAATTCTCTCCTCATTGTGAATTTCCCAAAGGAGCTATGCTTATGAGAAAAAAAACAAAAACAAAAAACAAAACAGCAAGTGGGAAACAAGGCGCCCTTTTATTATTGGTCAGGCTAATGCCTGATTTTCCCTTATAAGGCTGAGTGGTGACATGTGGCCTAGCCTCACTGAGGGCCTCTTTCTTGCTCCAAGCCATATATGCTCCAAGCCGTATATGACCTTCTGGTGGGCTACATAAGAGACTAAATGATGAGCATACTAAGATGAGAAGAGGATGGCCATATCACGTACCTTCACTTACTTGCAAACATGGACCAGCTAGGGTCTGAGATTCTGACTTTGGATCGCTAATTTTTTATGTCTGAGATGGGGAGCACCAGGAGAGGGGTGGAAATGGGAGGCCTCCCTTGATTAGGCAGAAGTATTTTTCCTGTCCCCCATAGCTTTACTGCCCAGATATTTGGCTTCTATGTTAGTGACGGGGGATAACAGAAGTGCCTCAGGCATGTTTACTGCTCTCAAAGAATTCACAGTCTACTGAAGAAAAGACTATGCATACTATGTCAATATAATGAGAGAAGTGCTATGATTGTGTGTGTATGTGTGCGCATACCCATGTGTCAAGGGAGGGGCTGAAAATAACTTTGTTTAGAAGAGGAAAGGTGATTAAGAATTATGCAGATAAAGAATAGGGGATGGCATACGTTGGTATTGGAGGAGTCAAAGAGCAATCATGTGAGGTTCATTTTAGGTTGAGCAGGGGATATGAATGGAGAAGTGATGGGAAATGAAGCCAGAAAGGGAGATGGGACAGATGTGTGGTTTTTAGAACTTGACCTCTGCCATGTAAAGAATAAACAGTCCCTGATGATTTTTTGCCAATGATGTTGCCTGAGCTATGTTTTGGAATGATTATTGTGGAGGATGCGTTGGAAGGAACAGAACTAAAGAAGGGAGATGTCTGTGCCTTCAAAGAGAAAGCAGTGGCAGTATTCAAGGTAGGAGATGTTGGTGGCCTGGATTAGAGTAGTGATGGTAAAGATTGAGAAGAGTGAATTCAACATATATTTATTACTTAGGGATGAGGTCACAAGTCACATGAGAGCTATAAAGAAGAGCATAGAGGGAAAGATAAAGGGAGGCTTCATGCGAATGATAGCATTCAGGGCAGGGTGGTATAATGTAATCCTTGGACCAGGGCCCGGGAGTATGTTGGGGTCCTAATTTCAAATCTGCCCATGAGCTGGTTATGTGATAATTCTCAAGGCCCCCTTCCTGCTCAGGGGAAGGAGAATAGCATATAGCCTAAGAGCTAAGGTCATGAGTTCTGGGGAAAGACTGCCTGGGTTCAACTTATGACTTCACCACTAATTATCTCCAAATTAGAGCTTTAACAGTGGGACCTAAGGCAGGTTAATTAACATCCAGGTGCTTTAGATTCCTCGGAATAATGGAGGTGATAACAATAATATCCACCAATAGCATTTGTTGTGAGGCTAGAAGAGGTGATATGTGGAAAACAGAATTGGGCCCTGCACACAATTAGCACTCAGCAAATGTTAGCCATTATTATTACTGTTTTTGGAGTCACTGACTTGTGGAAGTTATCTTCCATATATAGAAGTGATGGTGCCGGGGATTCTGGATAGAGGGTAAAAGGTGGTCAAAAGTCTAGAGATAGAGAAGCACAGGTGTGTGTTTAGGGAAAATGAATTTCCAATGTTGAATTTAGTGACATATAAGGTAATAAATAGTGGTGAGGTTGGAAAGGAATATTTTAATTAAATTATGAAGCATATTTATGTCAGGCTAAAGTATTTGAACTTTTATTGTGTAAACAGTAGGGAACCTTTGAAAAATTTGAGCAAGAGTGGCAACCCTAAGAATCCAAATAAGGAAATGGTTTTATTCAACAAAAACAATTTTGTTGAATACTTACTATATGCTACAGTGAGTAGTACAACTAAGGCCTCTGGTCCTCCTGCATTTTACGCCCTAGTGGGATGAGTTAGGTAATAAACAGTAATTGAAGAAAGATGATTTCAGATAGTGATAAGAGCTTTGAAGGTAATAAATAGAAAAATGTGTGAGAACCTGGGATGGGAGAGTGGTTAGAGAAGATCTCTTTGAACAAGGGTAATGTCATCTGTTTCCTAAATGAAGAGGTAGAGCCAGTCATGTGTATATCTGGGGGCAGAATATTCCAGGCAGAAGAACCAGGAAGTACATAGCTCTTGTGATGGGAACAAATTAGGCTATGCTCTAGAAACAGGCCAATGTGGCTGGAGTTCAGGAATGTAGTCAGTATGCAGAATGGGATGAGGTCAAGGGTGGGCCCAGGGTTGATCACATAAGACCTTGTGGGCCATGCCAGGCAGCTTGGATAATATTCTAGGATAATAGGAAGCTCTGGGAGCATTTTGAGCAGTGGAGAGGCATTATTTGACACATGTTTTTTAAAGTCTACCCATGATTTATGTAGAAAATAAAGACCTGAGTTAAATCCTGTGCTCTTCATCATTCTACACTCAGAAGTGGTAGTTTAGTGCCTTGATGCCTGTCTCTCATCTTTTTGGAATATGCATTCTACGTGTTACATTTTATATCCTCATTCTTACTGTTCAAAATAATCCCATGATTTAGGTAGGGCAGGGATTATTCTTTCTACTTTTAATAGATTTTTAAAATCAGTGTCCCTAAGAGACAAATTTTTTATTTATGCTATAGAGAAGTGTTAGGATTATAACTCAGCAACCAAAGCTCGATATTGCTGGGAAGAGTTTGGCACCTCTGGCATGGCTGGTTTGTGACATGGTTTTCAGTGTTAGGGGCTTACCTTCAAGGCTCAGTTTGAACACCTCCTCAATGACATCGTCCATCCTGGCTTTGGGCTCACAGATCTGGGCAGTACCCTTGCCACTTCTTGTCTGTGTGACCTTGAGTGAATTACTTTACCTCTCTGAGCTTTAGTTCTTTTGCCTGCAGAATGAGGTTAACAATACCTAACATACATGGCTATAGTGAGAAATAAAGCAAATAAAAGCTTTTGAAGTCTCTAGCATTTTTATTGGCACAAAATAGCTACTAAAAAAAGGTTTATTCTCTAACCCACTTACTGTGCCCCCTCCCAAAAATTTGGGTAGATAAATGACTAAATGAATTGATGAACAAAGAATAAATGTATTACTCAATGAATGAGTCACCAAACATTTGGTAGAAGGAGAGGTGGATGAATTCAACAGATAATTATTGAGAGCCAGCTGCATTTAAGGAACTATGCTAGATATTGGCAATGTAGAGATGTGAACATAGTTTCTTTTCCTCAGAGAAGAAACTGTCACAACAGATATAAATGTATAAACACATAATTGAATTTCAGTTTAATAAATGTTATAATAGACTTATACAAAATTCCATAGGGGTAAAAAGAATGCAGTGGTGACTCCAGCCTGGGTGAGTAATACATGGCTATGTAACTATACAGAATTTTGGCAAATATATACAGATATTGTTGAGGTAACGTGGATAAATGGAGCTAAATTCAACTTCCTTTTTTCTCTTCCCAGAGAGAGCAATTATTTTACCCATTTCTGGTTATTTCATTTTGCATGTCTGTTGTTTTGCTGTTCGTGTGGATAGAAACCTCAAATGAATACTTTGATTTTGACTGGTGAGTTTCACATTTTGTATTTTCATTTGTGAAAGGGCTCTTTAGTCTGATAGCCATCTGGATCCCACCTCTGGTTGAAGAGACCTGGTGACATAAGAAGGAAGGTGGACAAAATTGGGCTTTCCACAGTTGGTGGATGAGAGGCCTCACTGTGGGGTGGGGTAAGGATGCTGAACACTCTCTCATATTACACTTTACCTTCCACCTCTACTGACTCTCACATTTGGACCAAATGTGTGTGCTCAGTGGGAAGTTTTTCTGTGCTTCCAATGTCCCCAGTCCTATTCAGGTGACTCGCTGACACCTCTTTCCTCAGTCTTTTTGTCTGGGTTACTGATGTCTGTACTGGTTGGTGTTCATGGTCTCTATCCATTAACCCTGATGTCTCTGCCTGACCTCTGTCCTCTGCCTCTTTATTCTGTCCTTAGGGGTTTTCCTAGGACTGAATACAGAAATGGGTTTCCCTTCTTAGTATCCTTTCATGGCCAAACTTCTACTCCTGGACTGCTCCCAGCTTTTCTGGTTTCCCTGGCCTGATTGTTGTAAATATTACCCATTATTTGATATTTTGGGGAGAAGAGGGTATATTTGAGCATGAGGCTTTAAAAAAAAAAGGAATATAGTTTATTTTTCCCTTTACAGAAGTAAAATATGGTTATTTTAAATTTAAAAAAATGAAGAAAACTATAGAAAACAAAATTAAAAAAACTAGAAAATATAAAATTTGCTATCCCATAGTAAGTCACTTGTTGGCATCTTTCCCAGGTTTTTCTGTGCTTATTTTTACATTATTATGCTGTATCGTGTGTGTGTGTGTGTGTGTGTGTGTGTGTGTGTGTGTTTGTGTAGTTTTACTTTTCCTTTTAGCCTAAAATAATTACAAGCATTTTGGTGAATTATCGAAACTCTTAATGATCATCATTTAAAATGGTTTTAAAATATTTCATGATACAAAGATGCTATAGTACACTTAGCTACTTTTTATTGTTAGGCATTATGAGTGTTTCCAATTTTCTTGTTTTTATATGATAAGAGAAATCCTTCTATTCTGACTAATATTCTTAGAATATATTCCCATGTGATGTTACTAACTTAGGAGGAATCAAAACTCATAAAATTTATTATGTCTGTTGCTAAAGTACTTTCTCACAAGATCATAGCAATTTTCATTTACAGCAGAGGTATATGTGAAGTTCTATTTTAAGCTGCCATTTATAGCATTAACTATTCTAATTTTGAATAATTTTAATTAATTTTCAAGATGGAATTTAAGATTTTAATACCATCATTAAGTTTCAAAACTTATTTTCTTTTTAATTTTCCTCCTTTATCCATTTATCTTGGGATTTCTAATAAGTTTCCTTATCGGTTAATATGTAATCTTAATGAATCAGCTCTAAATTCGATAGCACTCAACATGCAGAAATGTTTCATTTCTTTATAAAATTTCCCTCAGTTTAAAAAGACTTGTCATTAAGATATAATTGACATATAACATTATTTTAGTTTTGAATGTACAACATCATAATTCGATACTATATGTATTGTAAAATGATCACCACAGTAATTCTAGTTAACAACTATCATTGCTCAGTTACAATTTTTTTTTCTTGCGATGAGAACTTTTAAGATCTACTTTTAACAGCCTTCAAATATATAATATTAATCACTATAGTTGTCATGCTGTAATGAGATGCCTATGACTTATTTCCTTTAAAACTGGAAGTGTGTGCCTTTTTTTCTATCTTCACCCATTTTGCCCTCACCCAGCCTCTGTCTCTTGCAACCACCAATGTGTTTTCTGCTTTTACAAGTTTGATTTTCTTAGATTCTACAGAAGTGAGATCATACAGTATTTGTCTTTCTCTGACCTGTTCACTTAGCATAAAGCCCCCAAGTTCCATTCATGTCGTTGCAAATGGCAGAATTTTCTTTTTTAAGGCTAAATAATATTCCTGTGTGTGTGTGTGTGTGTGTGTGTGTGTGTGTGTGTCTACCACACTTTCTTTATCCATTCATCCATCTCTGGACATTTAGGTTGTTTCCATGTCTGCGCTATTGTAATAATAATGCAGTAAATATCGGGATGCATTTATCTTTTTGACTCAGTATTTTTGTTTCCTTTGGATAAAAACCCAGAAGTGGAATTGCCAGATCAAATGGTAATTCTAGTTTTAATTTTTGGAGGAAACTCCATACTGTTTTCCATAGTGGTTGTACCAATTATAGTCCCACCAATAGTCCACAAGGATTTTGTTTTCTCCACATCTTCACCATCTTTCCTTTCCTTTCCCCTTCCCTTTCC
>NW_006494614.1:48242361-48248422 GCF_000325575.1 Pteropus alecto | reverse complement strand
GAACAATTTAAAGTACAGTTCAGGACCCCTGTTTTCCAGGAAACTGAACTATCTTAACCCAGAGTTCTCCCTCCTACCCTCCATCCCTTCCTTTTTTCTTTTCTTCTTTTTTCTTTTCTTTTTTTCTTTTCTTCTTTTTCTTTTTCTTTTTTGTCTCTCCTCTCCTCCCCTCCCCTCCCTTCCCCTCCACTTCCCTCTTTCCTTCCCTTCCCTTCCCTCTTTCCTTCCTTCCTTTCCTATAACTAGCCATTCTGAACAGTAAGAAGTGGTATCTCATTGTGGTTTTGATTGCATGTCTCTAAGGATTAGTGATATTGAGCACCTTTTCATGTATCTGTTGGCCATTTCAATGTCTTCTTTGGAAAAACGTCTATTCAGATCCTCTGCTTAATTTTTAATTGGATTTTTTTCCCTGTTGAGTTGTACGAGTTCCTTATATATTTTGGATATTAATTCCTTATGATTTGCAAATCTTTTCTCCTATTTTGTAAGTTGCCTTTTCACCTAGTTGATGATTTCCTTTGCTGTGCAGGAGCATTTTAGTTTGGTGCAGTCCAACTTATTTTTGCTTTTGTTGCCATTGCTTTTGGTATCAAATCTAAAAAATTATCACGAAGACCGAGGTCAAGGAACCTATGTTTTCTTCTAGGTGTTTTTGGTTTCAGATTTTATGTTCACATCCTTAATCCATTTTGAGTATTTTTATTTATAGTGTAAGATAGTAGTCTCATTTCATTCTTTTGTATGTGGATATCTAGTTTTCCCAACACCATTTATTGAAGAAACTGTCTTTTGCCCATCATATATTCTTGTAAATTAATTGACCATGTGTGCATGGATTTATTTATGGGCTTTTAATTCTGTTTCATTGACCTATTGCCTGTTTTTATGCCAATACCATTTTGTTTTGATTATTATAGCTTTGTAATATATTTTGAAATAAGGGAATGTGACATCTCCATCTTTGTTCTTCTTTCTCAAAATTGCTTCGGCTTTTTGGGGTCTGTGTGGTTTTAGGATTGTTTGTTCTGTTTCTGTGAAACATGCCACTGGAATTTTGATAAGGATTTCATTGAATTTGTGGATTGCTTTGGATACTATGAGCATTTTAACGATATAAATTCTTTCAATACATGAGCATGGAATATCTTTCTATTTATTTGTGCTTCTTCAATTTCTTTTATTAATGTCTTATAGTTTTTGCTGTACAGGTCTTTCCCTTTCTTGGTTAAATTTATTCTTAGGTATTTTATTCTTTTTGATGCAATTGTAAATAGGATTATTTTCTTAATTTTTCTATCTGATAGCTCATTATTAGTGTATAGAAATGCAACAGAGTTTTGTATATTGATTTTTATATCCTACAACTTTACTGTATTCGTTTATTAGTTCTAACAGTTTTTTTTTGGGGGTGCAGTTTTTAGGATTTTCTGCATATAGTATCATGTGACTTCAAAGAGTGACAGTTTTACTTCTTCCTTTCCAATTTGGATGCCTTTTATTTCTTGCCTAATTGCTCTGGCTAGGACTTCTAATACTATGTTGAATAAAATTGGTGAGAGTGGGCATCCTTGTCTTATTCCTGATCTTAGAGGAAAAGCTTTCAGTTTTCCATCATTGAGTATGATGTTAGCTGTGGGCAGTCTCCACTTTTATGGAGATGTAATTGACATAAAACATATAAATATAGGTATACAATATAATGATTTGATATATGTATCTATTGTGTAATGATTACCACAATAAATTTAGTTAACATTCATCACCTCACATAGTTAAAAAAATTTTTTCTTATGATGAAAGCTTTTAAGATATACTCTTTTAGCAGCTTTCAAATATACAATATGGTATTGTTAATTATAATAATATGCTGTATATTATATTACCAGAACTTATTTATATCATAACTGGAAGTTTGTGTCTTTTGACTACCTTCACCCAATTCCCTATCCCTCCATGCCTTGCCTCTGGCAACCACCAATCTGTTTTGTTTCTATGAAGTTGGTTTTAAAAAATTCCACATTGAAGTAAAATCATTAACGTATCTGTCTGTCTCTATCTGATCTATATAACTTAGCATAATGCCCTGAAGTTTCATCCATGTTGTGCAAATGGCAAGTTTCCTCCTTTTTATGGCTCAGCAATATTTCTTTGTTTGTATGTATCATATTTTCTTTATCCATTCATAAGTAAGTGGACACTAAGGTTGTTTCATTGACTATTATAAATAAAGCTGTAGTGAACATGGGGGTATAGATATCTCTTTGGAATATGATTTCATTTCCTTCAGATATATACCATGAAGTGTAATTGCTGGATCATATGCTAGTTTTATTTTAATTATTTGAAGAACCTCTGTATTGTTTTTTCATAGTGGCTGTACCAATTTACATTTCCAACAACAGTGTACAAGAATTTACCTTTTCTCCACATTCTTGCCTACACTACGTCTTGAAATTTTTTAATAGCCGTTCTAACATGTGTGAGGTGATATCTCATTGTGGTTTTGATTTGCATTTCCCTTATGATTAGTGATGCTGAGCATCATTTCATGTACCTGTTGTCCACTTGAATATCTTCTTTGGAAAAATCTCTGTTGAGTCTTTTGCCCACTTTAAATCAGGTTATTTGTTTTACTGCTGTTGCGTTGTTTGAGTTCTTGACATATTTTGGATATTAACTCTTTATCAGAAGTGTGGTTTGCTGATAATTTTTCCCATTTGTAGGTTGCCTCTTCATTTTGATCTTTTGCTGTGTAGACATTTTTTGGGTTGATACAGTACCACTTGTTTATTTTTGATTTTGCTTTAGGTGTCATGTCCAAAAAACCCATGTCAAGGAGCCTTTTTTCTATATTGCGTTCTAGAAATTTTATGGTTTCACATCAATTTTGAGTTAATTTTTGTGATTGGTGTAATGTAGGAGTCTGTTTCATTTTTTTAATTGTGAATATTTAATTTTTCTCACATTGTTTATTGCAGAGACTATTCTGTTGAGTATTCTTTGCTCTCTTGTCAAATACTAGTTGACTGTATTTGCATGGGTTTATATCTAAACTCTAGATTCTGTTGCATTGGGCTGTGTTTTTGTTTTTATGCCAATATTGTAGTTTCCAATTACCATAGCTTTGTAATATAGTTTAGAATCAGGAAGTGGGATGCCTCTGGCATTGTTGTTTTTTCTTTTTAAGGATTGCATTGGCTATCTCCATTTATTTATGTCTTTCATTTATTTCATTACTATCTTATCGTTTTTAGTTTACAGGTCTTTAGCTACCTTGGTTTAATTTATTTCTAGGTATTTTATTGTTATTAATGCTTAAGTAAATAAGATCGTTTTCTTTTTCAGATAATTTGCTATTAGTGCAGAAAAAACTACTGATTTTTGTATATTGACTTTATATCCTGCAATTTGAATGAATTCATTAATTAGATCTACAGGTTTTGGTGAAGTCATTAGGATTTTCTATATATAAAATTAAATAAGGGTGGGAAAAAATTGCGTAGATGATAGAGGCTCTGTTCATCCCTCTGGTGACCAAATCAAAGTTGTGACAGAAACAGGGAGCAAACAACAAGGAAAAATCACCTGGGATCTAGATGAACAAGCCATACAACTAGGTATAAATCTAAGAAATCACCCTGCAATGGCAGAAGGTAGGACGTGGTGAGGGCATGAGGCTGCCTGGTCCCGAGCGGCTTAGTGGGACTGAGGCTGCAGCAGCAGCAGCAGCAGCAGCAGCAGCAGCAGCAGCAGCAGCAGCTACAGACACCTCTTATGGGGGTTGCATCTGCAAGCAGACTTTCGTACTGACGACTCGCTCGCTCTGAGCACCAGGGCCGTGTTGGCTGCTTGCAGGGGGCACCAGGGACTTACAGGGTGACGCGGAGTTGTCAGAGTGAGGACTGGAGGTGAGGCTCTCTCCCAGACAGAAGTGCCGGTGCTATCCATTGTTTCTTTTTTGAGCCTTCGCTGCTCCCAGTGTGTGGGCTCAGCACCGCCATAGCCTAGACTTTATTAAACTGAATAACAGAGGCCAACCTGCCCAGAGCATTCCCTGAACCTCCGCCTCCCCCAACTGGCAGCCCCACCCAAGCCACATCCAGGTGTGTACTCCGTTAGTCAGTTGCCCCTTGCTGAGCAGTGCCTGGACTCACACTGGTGACAGCTGGCCTTGGTTTCTGGTGTGGCCTTTTGAGGCAACTATAAGCACAGCATCTGTGGATTGCTTGCTGAATCTGAACAGGTGGCCCTGAAGGGGCACAGGCTGGGACTAAATTTGGCCTGCAGCTGAACCCCTCTCAGGTCTGCGCCACTGGACACCTACCACAGATAGCCACACTAATAAGACTGGGATACTTCAGAGCTTTGCTTAGTACATAGAAACAGACACAGAAAGGCAGCTAAAATGGGAAGAAAGAGAAGCAGAAACCATATGAGAGAACAGAACAGAGATCCAGAAATAAAGGGAATCAAACAATCTAACAAATGCAGAGTTCAAAACACTGGTTACAAAGATGCTCAATGAACTTATGGGAAGTGTACATGAATTCAGTAAGAACTTTAACAAAGAGATAAAAAAACATAAAAATGGAAATTATAAAAGGGAACCTGTCAGAAATGAAGAACACATTATCTGAGGTGAAAAGTATATTAAATGGAATAAACAAAGTGAATAAAGAAGAGGATCAAATGACCTATATGGAGAATGGGAAAGTCAAGGACATTCAATCAGAATGGCAAGAAAAAAGTAACCAAAACTATAATAATAATTCAAGGAGCCTATGGGACACTATTAAAGGTAAAAATATCCATGTTATAGGGCTACCTGAAGGAAAACAAGATGAAGAGCTATTTGAAGAAATAATGATGAAAAACTTCCCTAACTTGGTGAAGGAAATAGACATGCAACCTGAGGAAGCTCAGAGAGTCTCCAAAACCAGGAACCCAAAGAGGCCCACAGCAGGACACATCATAATTAAAATGTCAGCAGTTAAATACTAAGAGACAATCTTAAAAGCAGCAAGACAAATGCCATTATTTACCTACAAGGGAGCACCCATAAGACTGGCAGCTGATTTCTCAACTATGCAGGACAAATGGGCTTGGCACAAAATATTCGATGCGATGAAAACCCAGGATCTACGACCAAGGATACTTTATCCAGCAAAGCTATCATTTAGAGTTGAAGGACAGATAAAGAGCTTCCCAGACAAAAATAAGCTAAAGGAATTTATCATCACCAAGCCAGCATTACAGAAAATGTGGGAGGGACTTCTTTAAGAAGAAAAAACATGTATCAAAAACAGAAATAAAGAATGGTAATAACTACATTTCTGTCAACAGGTACCTCAAATGGAAAAGAATTAAGTGCTCCAACTAAAAGATAGAGTGGCCGAATGGATAAAAAAACAAGACCCCAATATATGCTACCTACAAGAGACTCACTTCAGATTAAAAGACACAGACTAAATGGAAGCAGATGGAAAAAGATATTGTCTTGATGGATCTAGGGAGTATTGTGCTGAATGAAATGGGTCAAATAGAGAAAGACAAAATATTGCATGATTTCACATGTGGAATCTAAAGAACAAAACAACAACAAAAGTGGAAATAAACTCATAGCTACAGAGAATATTTAGAAGGATACTAGATGGGAAGAGTTTGCGGGGAACAAAAAAAGGCAAAGGGATTAAGTGGTACAAATGGATAGTTGTAGAATAGACATGGAGACGTAGAGTGTAGCATAATAAATATGTATGGGGGAAAAGGGATACGAGATTTAGTGGAGTGATCACTTTGTGAGTTATGTGGATCTCTGATCACTGCTTTACAACTGAAACTGGTATATTATTGTATGCCAACTATAATTGGAAAAAAAAAACCTCATTGAATTGTACAATGTAAATACAAGCAACTAATTGTCTATTTCAGTAAAGACGAAAAAAAATAAAAAGAACTTTCACTTACAGAAAAAAGTGGGAAATAAAGTGAGAAAGCTGTTCTTAACAGTCTTCCTCAAAGTAGGGTTTAAAAAGAAAGTGGCAGGGATGTTTTCCTT
>NW_006494614.1:48233902-48238477 GCF_000325575.1 Pteropus alecto | reverse complement strand
CTCTTATATTTGTTGAGGCTATCTCTGTGTCCCAGTATGTGGTCGATTCTTGAGAATGTTCCATGTGTACTAGAGAAGAATGTATAAGCAGCTGCTTTTGGATATGTCCAGTTGGTCTAATATGTCATTTAAGGATGTTGTTTTTTTGCTGATTTTCTGTTTGGATGATCTGTCCATATCTGACATTGGGGTATGTAGGTCCCCCACTACGATAGTATTTCGCTCTGTTTCTGTCTTTATTTCTGTTAGTAATTGCTTTACATATTTCGGGGCTCCCTGATTGGGAGCATAGATATTAATAAATGTTATTTTTTTCTTGGTGCATGATTCCCTTTATCATTATGAAGTGTCCCTATGTATCTTTCTTTACCTTTTTTATTTTGAAGTCTATTTGTCCGATATTAGTACTGCTACTCCCACTTTTCTATGAATGCCATTTGCTTGAAATATCATTTTCTACCCTTTCACTTTGAGTCTATATTTGTCTTTGGAGCTGAGATGTGTCTCCTGGAGGCATCATATGGTTGGGTTTTGTTTTTTTGATCCATTCTGCAACTCTGTGCCTTTTTATTGGCGAGTTCATCAGTCCATTTACATTTAAGGTGATTATTGAAATACGAGGTCTTCTTATAGTTGTTTTATCTTTTGCTTTCTGGTAGCTAGGTGTTTCCACTGTTTCCTTGTCCTTGTGTTTCTGTTTTCTTTATTTTGATTGGCTTTTGTGGGTTTTCCCTCTGGTCCTTCTTTTTTCATGTTATATACTTCAGTTCTGAATCTTTGGCATGTCGTTACCATTATGGATATGTAGAGAATAGTTATGTGCATACAGTCGTCCATTTTCTTCTGTATGTGCCTTATCTCCATTCACCTTTGCGAATTTGGATCTTTGAATTCCCCCCTTTTCAGTCATTGTCTCGATTTGTCCCTATGTATGCTGAACATTCATTACTATCTCACTATAGCAAATCTCTTATTTTTAAGTTTATAATGCCCTGTTCCTAGTAAGGGTTGAACTCCTCTGCTTCTAACTGCCTGCTAGTCGCCATACTCCTAATTACGTATTTTTTTAATCATTTTTTTTAGGTGAGCTGACCCCTTTTAGTATTTCCTGTAAGGCAGTCCTTGTAGTGGAGAATTCCTTCAATTTTTGTACATCTAGAAAGATCTTAATTTCTCCTTAATATCTTAGCTGGATATATAATTCTAGGCTTTAGTTCCTTTCCTTAATATTTCGAATATTTCATTCCACTTTTTTCTGGCTTGCAAGGTATGTGCTGAGTAGTCCGACGATAATCTAATGGGTTTTCTTTTATAAGTTACCATTTTCTTCTCCCTGGCTGTCTTGAGAATTCTGTCTTTGTCATTGATTTTTTATAATTTTAATACAATGTGTCTTGGAGAAGGCCTGTCTGGGTTGAGGTAATTGGATGTTTTGTTGACTTCTTGAATTCCAAGCTCCAGCTCATTCCTTAGGTTTGGGAAATTCTTGTCAACTATTTGTCTGAAAATGCTTTCTACTCCCTGCTCCTTTTCCTCACCTTTTATAATGCCCATTATTCTTAAGATTCCTCTCCTGATGATATCAGCTAGTTCTTGTATTTCTCTTTCATTTTTCCTCCATTTGGTCAACTCTATTTCCCAAGCTTGCTATTTCATTTTTTAACTCTTGTAGTGTGTTCTTCATCTCCAGAAGTTCTATTTGGTTCCTTTTGAGGGTTTCAGTTTCCTCGCTCTGCTCATCTAGTTGTTTTTTCAATTTCTGAAATTGTTGATTTGAGTTGTTTTGCATCTCATTGAGTTTTTTCAGAAGTGCCATCCTGAATTCTCTGTCAGTTATGTTGTATATTTCTGTGTCTGTAAGCCCATTTTCTGGAGATTTTTTTTTCTTTCTGAGATGCCTTGTCACCTTGGTTGTTCATGGTGTTTAATGGACTATTTCTCCACCTGGGAATTAATGGAAGTGTATTTTGTTGTTTTTCCAGAAAGAAGATTTATTATAGAAAGGTCTCTCTTTAGCCTGCTACAAAGAAGGCACTTTTCTTTTGGTTTCCTATAGGTGGCGTCTAAGCCTGTTGGATCCCTGCTTTATATAAAGCCTTAATAATGCCTTTTAATTTTCTCGTAGATATTTAATCATGCTCACTACCCTCAGTTTCAATCCCTGTCAGTTTTAGCAACAGTTTCAGTAGCTTTTGCTCAGTATCCCCTGGGGCTCCTTGGTGATCAGTCTTGGAGGGTATGGGGAGAAGGATCCTCTAGGTTAGGGATTGGGGGCTGTGGCTCAGTCTTGGTTTTGCAGCCTTGGCTGGTAAAAATCAAGTGTTGTTTCTCTGCCGGCCACTTCTCTGCCTTCTGCCCTGATGACTGGGCCCTGCCGCCAGCTGTGTGGAACTTACAACTCTCCTAGGCAGGGCTGTTCAGGGAACTTGCCACACTTTCTCCCCTTCCTCTCCCCCTACAAGGAGCTCTGGTGGCTGCGAGAGGCAGCTTCTTTATTTCTCCCAGTCCACTGCTCGATACCTGTGGTAGCTCTTATGTGCTTGTGTGCAGTTTGGGTGTTTTTTGTTGTTTTACATGTTCAGCTTATTGTTGTTTCAGGGGGAGAGATCTGAGGACGTCTCTCACTCCTCCATATTTCTTCAAACCTTTCCCTCTTGATTTTAAGAGCATATGCTGTTACATTGGAGTCACCTAGATAATCCAGGAAAATTCCCTATTTTAAGGTCAGCTGTTTAAAGTCTTAATTACATCTGCAAAGTTCCTTTTACCATCCAACATAACATTATTACTGGTGTGACAACAGAAGACAAATGTCATAGGGTCAGAATTTTGCATATCTATATGATATGTAGATATATAACTTCATATATAAGGATATATATTTTTTTCTCTTCTCTCATTTCTTTATTATTGAAAATAAGTTGCATTTATAGTAGTTAACCACATATCAGTACTTAAATTAGAGGTATAAACATCACCCAGTGGTGATAAAAGTATACTGTATTTTCTTTCTGAGAGAAGTTTGGTGTGTTTTTAGTTGTATGAGAGATAATCGTATCATGTAAACAGCAAATAAGGATGATTAATGGAGTTGTGTATTGATACCAAGTAGACAATGAGTGGACTGTGGTCATGTACTAACTTAGCTAAACTGGAGCTACGTTTCTCAGAATTCAGTTTTTAATAGAGGATTGGGTTGGGATTATTCAGAAGAGAAATTTGCATAACATTTGGAAGTGGAAAGTAAATCAGAAGGCTTTTTTTTTTTTTTTTTTGCACTCTGAGGGGCCCAGACATTATAGTAGCCTTCATGCACTGTCAATATCAATATCTTGTAGTTAACTTAGTTGGCATGGGGCAGCACCTGGGCCCACATTCTCCCTGCTCTTGCCAGATCTTTAACTTCTCCATTTCTTAGGCCAGATAAGTATGCAGCTTAATGATGAAAGGGACCAGGTTTTCCTGCAGGTTACCTTAAGCATTAAGGTTGGAGTCAATGAGTTATGACTTTGTTAAACCAATGTTTAAGTGGTGCATGGGATGCCGATGGTGATTCTAGGCAACGATAATGGTGAGTGGAGGTTCATCAGCAGACCACAAGAGAAAATGAAATAGCAAACTTTATACTCATAGATACTGGAAGATGTACACAGCTAGCCTTCAGGGGCCACAGTGGGAGGTCAAGGTAAATTGCAGTCTAAACACATTTTAAGGATAGTTATTTAGAAGTCTGTGTCTGATACCTCCTTTCTCTAGATTTGCTGAAGATCTTTTTATGTTGTCCATCGTTTCTCTGGCCAGTCACTACTGTGGTCTCCTCTCCTAGTGTCACCTGATTATTTTTGCTTGAGCACTGGACATTGTATATAAAAAGTTATATAGGTAATTTGAGACCTTGAATTATATTAAGCCCTCTCAGAGAGTTACTCTGACAGGTAACTAGGAGTGTTGTTAGGAAATCCTACTCACTTTAATCCACTTTCACATATTTAGATGGTTCAAAGCTAGGATTCAATTCCACAGAGCAGTCTGCTTCCAGTTGTCCTGACTTCTAGCATGTAGCCCTGGAAGGTCTGGAATCAAAGTTTATCGTGTTTACCAGATTATGCTCCCCCTTTTTGTTCTCCTGGTGCTACAGGATACTTCCTGTATCTCAGCCACTTCTAGAGAAAAATCACCCCAAATGCCAAGTATGTCTCTGGATTTTCTCTCTGATTTGGATCTTTGTTTTGTAGCTTCTCACTGCCTGTCGGCTTTCTGAGTCCTTCACTTAGATGTTAAAACATATTGTTTAGCTTTTTCTAGTTGTTCATGTTAGCTAGAGAACAGTAGAGCAGAATTTTTGATGTAGTAATTGTCACTTCTCTTTTTTCCCCCTGAATGTGTTGTGCGGTGAGACTTGTCTCCTCATTCCTTGCTTTGTGGAGGTTCCCAGGGCCTCACCACAAGGTGTTTTGTTTTTTTCAGAGTCAGCTGATAATTAGTGGTGCTAATATAAACCATTGTAGTATGTAGGATATGTATTGGGAGAAGATACAAGAAAGCTGTATCTTACAGCTATGGGAAGCAGGGAAA
>NW_006494614.1:48205241-48233878 GCF_000325575.1 Pteropus alecto | reverse complement strand
CAAAGAATATGGATTTAGATGAGATTGCCCCAAGAAGGCAGTCTCAGTTGTATGAGAAGGCCTGTAATCAAAATGGAGGTATATTTAAAATGCTGCTAGGGATGTAAAATAGTGACACAGAGCAGAGAGATATTGCTTGAAAATACTAAGTCAGAAGAACCCTAAATTGGATAATCCATGTAGAGTGAGCCTATTGTAGTCATTAGTAGCTGTATGTTCCCAGTTTCAAGAAGGGATAGCTGTGAAAGACCCCTTCTCACTTCTCATTGCATTTAGTACAGGCATTTACTGAAGCAAAGTCGTTTGCATTCTTCTTATTCCTTTTTGTTACCCCACCACCACCACCGCCACCACCAAGAGTGAGTGCAGATGAATGGGACAGGAAGAAGGAACAAAAAGGAGAGAGAAAAAAGAGAGGAAGAAGGAAATCACAGTTCTTCCTTTGCTTGCAGTTCACAGGTGTGTGGGCACTTCACATGAGTTTGGTGATTGAGTTTTGAGCTGAAGCAATCTAATAATAAAATTTCATGTGATTGAATACACAAAGGAAGACCTTTTAGATTGAAACGGAGTGAAAAAAAGATGTGCCCAGAGAAATTATAGCTTTTCAACTTGTAACTTCAAGGAGACAGAACAGGAGCACCTCATTGGTGCCATGCTTCTCAGTTCTTGATCTTTAAGGCATTTTATGTTTTCCTTTTTAATATTTTTTTCAATTACAGTTGACATAGAATATTATTAAAGTTTTAGGTGTACAACATAGTGATTGGACATTAATATAACTTGTAAAGTGATCAGCCCAATAAATCTAGTACCCATCTGGTACCACACGTTATTACAATATTATGAACTATATTCCTGTGCTATACTTTACATGCCCATGGTATTTTGTAACTACCAATTTGTACCTTTTAATCCCCTCCTACATTTTTTTTTATTGGAGCATTTAATCCACTTACTCTCAATGTAATTATTGATAGGTATGTAGTTATTGCCTTTTTATTAAATGGTTTCTGAATGGTTTTGTAGTTCACTGTTCCTTTCTTATTCTCTTGATCTCTTGTCTTGTATATTGACAACTTCCTGTAGTGTTGTGTTGGATTCCTTTCTCTTTATTTCTTGTGTATCTCTTATAGATTTTTGGTTTGTGATGACTGTGATCTTATATATACCAAGCTATATTTATAGCAGTTTAAGTTGATGGTTGCTTAATTTCAAACATACTCTAAAATCGCTATTTTTACTCACCTCCACATTTATGTTTTTGTCATTATTTTTTTACTTTTTTTGCTTGTGTGATTGTATGTATCCTTTAAGTAACTGTTATAATTACACATGATATTCCTATTTTTGACTTTTAACTTTTGTTCTAGCTTTAGTGTTGGTTGATCCACTGCTCTTATTATGTGTTTGGCTTTGCGAATGAGAATTGTTTTCTTTGTGCTATGTTCTTATTCATATTTCTGATTTTTCTTTTCTTTTTTTTTTAAAGAAGTCCTTTTAACATTATTTGTAATACTAGTTTGGTGGTGATGAACTCCTTCAACTTTTTCTTGTCCGAGAAGCACTTTATCTCTCTTTAGATTCTGAATAATAGGCTTGCTGGGTAGAGTAATCTTGATTGTATGTCCTTGCTTTTCATCACTTTGAATAAGTCATGTCAGTTCCTTCTGGCTTTCAGTGTTTCTGTTGAGAAATCTGCTGACAGTCTTATGGGAGCCCTCTCATATGTAACTAATGGCTTTTCCCTTGCCACTTTTAAGATTCTCTCTCTCTTTCATCTTTGGCATTTTAAATGTGATGTATCTTGGTGTATGCCTCTTCGGGTTCATCTTGTTTGGGACTCTGCATTTACTGGACTTGTATGTCTGTTTCTTTTGCCATGTTAGGGAGTTTTCTGTCATCATTTCTTTAAATAGGTTTTCAATCCCTTGATCTCTCTTCTTCTGGTACCCCTATGATGTTAATGTTGTTATGCTTGATGTTTTCCCAGAGGTCTCTTAAACTACCCCCATTTTTTAAAATTCATTTTTCTTTTTGCTGTTCCAGTCAGGTGTTTGCCACTATCTTGCCTTCCAAATCACTGATTTGATTCTCTGCTTCATCTCAACTTTTGTTGATTCCTTTTAATGTATTCTTCATTTCAATTATTGTATTTCATTTCCGACTGGTTCTTTTTTGTTCCAATTGTCTCCTTTTTTTATGTTTCCTATTTCTTTGTTGAAGTTCTCGCTGAGATCATCTGCTCTTCTCCCAAGTTCATTGAGCATCCTTAGAACCAGTGTTTCGAACTCTGCTTTTGGTAGACTACCTGCTTTCATTTGGTTTAGTTCTTCTGCCTAAAACCAGATAATTAGTACCTCCCTGTATGTCCCTGCTACTTTTTGGATAATTAGTACCTCCCTGTATGTCCCTGCTACTTCTTTTTCTGGAGCTTAGGGAGGATTTGTGAGTGAGTGAGTCTGTGCTGAGGCTCTTTTGAGAGGACACCTGTGTCTACAGCAACTCTCTGTCTCACTAGACACAATCCCTGCTGATTTTAATAGCCAGCTGTTGTCAAGACTCCTCTTCCTGGTACTGGTGCTCTGGGCGCGGGAGCGTGGTGTGGGCCTGGTACCCCTCGCTCTTCAGAGGGGACCTCCACAGTTGAGTTATCCCTCCCAATGCTTAACAGTCACACTTGGGTGTGGGATCAGCCTGTTTCACATCTCCTCCGCCACTCTTCCCAGTCTGGACATGACATCTTTTTATCCTTAATTATAAATATCTGTTCAGCCAATCTTCTGGTGGTTCTCAAGGGTGATTAGTTTCTAATTTAGCTGTAGTTTTGATTTGGTCATGGGAGGAAGTGAGCACAGTGTTTACCTACTCCGCCATATTGACTAGAAATTCTGAAGGTCTTATATTTGTTTAGTGGTTGTTTTCTGATTGTTTTTTAAATTATATTTTCTTGGATGCAAGTTATCCTATTAGTTGGCTACATCGGGTTCATTTGTTGACATTCCTTACACGTTTTGATTCCTTGTTGTGACTTCATCTTCTACCAAGTAGAAGATGTCTTGCTAATGTCTTGCTAATGTCTTGATCTGGGATAGCTCTTCTAGGATGACTGCTTACCTGTTTCTTTTTTCTTGGTATGTCTTAGAGCCCCTGACTAGAGAATTTCCTTTCTTATTTGTAATGTGGTTATATGTTCATTAATCTATATATTATATTGTTTACATATAATTTCTCCAGGTTTATATGGAGAGGAGGTTATTTCTCTTATTTTTAAATGAAGAGTCTTAAAGTCTCTACATGTGATATCTAGAGCAAGAATAACACTGTTTTTCTTAGCAAATTAATAGCAGTTTTGTCTCATAAACTACTTCAGGAAAAGAACACATCAGGACTGTTTTAAGGGCCCAAATTTCTTACACAGGATAAAGTAATTAATGTGATGGCTATGATTGCAATTATGCAGGAAAGCATACACACGCATGGACAAGGAATCTATTCAAATGGAAATTATTAGTTTTATTAGGGCAGTTAACTTATGGATGACTTTTTTCTCTTTTGGCACTTTAGAATTTCTGTATTATTGTATTGTTTTACCAAGAGGACATAATATTTGAGTATATATTCTAAGTAACATTAAAAAAATTATAGCAGTTATACAGACCCCCACTAAATATCCAGTTGTCTATAGGACAAAGGTAAAACTCCTAACTGAATATCCCTATAGCTCCTCTCAGCTTTTCCCAAATTGCTTCTTTTTATCTCCCTGTGTTTTCTTATGCCTCATCTAGTTCAGTTTTGTCTCCCATCTTGACACAGATGCTACTAATTTCTGCTGTGTTTTAAGGATTCATGTTTTTGCAGGGTTGTTTTTCTAGGTACAGGATACTGGTTCTTCTGGTCCCTTCTTTTGCTGAGTTTATTTGGAATCCTGACTGCCTACTCTTCATTGCTGTTGGTGAGTAGTGTTTCCCGTTTTTTCCACTCCCTTGCTGAGTAGTTTCATGAGATGTTCTTGTCTGTGGTATGGTGCTCAGTTGGTTCTGGGAGCCCTCAGAACCTAAAATCACTCTTGTCGTAGTAGAGTTGGGGGTTATATCAGCTGCTTAAATTTTAGGCACGAGGGATAGATGGAGAAAAAAGGACTTGTACTAGTAGAGGATGCATCTTATCATTTTGGCATTTTGAAAGGGTGCCAGAACATCCTTTTTCTATTCCCCTGATTCATAGCCTATTTTATGGTTCACTCAAAATTATTATTTTAGATACTCAGAGCTTTACATTAGCAGTACCTTTATACATTGAACTAACTCATTTCGTATCACATCTCCTGATATTCTGTCTTCCTGGGCCTTACAAGTTACCTAGTTTTTTAAAACCTGTTCTAATGTGTATATGCTAGTCCACTAGCCCAGTTACAAAGTACATTTGAGCAAAAGTATTTTGGCAATAGTGTCCCTTCTCTGTTGTCACATAACAGTGTCATGTAGTGGGAAGAATTCCGGCTAAGCAAGATAAAAGACTGTGGAAGTAGAAAGCTTATGGGAGAATAACTTTAGATAATTGGAGTTTTTCAGTGCCTATTTATACTTATGGCACATACATTTGTCTCTTATATCACGATCCCTTGTCCCTGCTGATTTCCTGTCTGATACAGAAGGTCCCAACCCCCAAATAAGTTGCCATTTGCATTAATTTTTTTTTCCAAAAAAAATTTATTAATCATTAAGTTTTCATTAATAAATAAGTTTTCATTTCATTAATAAAATGATTTATTAATCATTTTTGTTTTCATGCAGGGCACTTCAAAGAGATATGTATGAGATATGAAGTTACAATAGTTCTTTACTTCAGTGAGTTTAGACTCTAGTAGGGACACTAAATCATAGCCAAAAATAACTAACACAAGCAAAACATTACAGTTGTCATTAGAGAGTCCTACGTGAAGTTCTGCGTGGGTTCTGAGAAATAAGAGGTGACTTCTGCCAACAGGATTAAGCACCTTCTTGGAAGAAGTGGCACTGGAGTGGGATCTTGAAGGAATGGTGGATTTGGACATGTATATGTGGGGATGAAGAACATTTCAGGCTGAGGGACATCATGACAAAGTCAGCAGGACAAAAATATGTGGTTCCAATATAAGAGGGGAAAGTCAGTTCTGTTAGCATGTAGGGCATAATGAAGAATAATGGGGAACATGGCTAAAAAGATAGGCTCATGACAGCTTTTGAAAGGCCTGGAAAGTAAGGCTAAGACATTTAGCATAAATCAGATTTCTATTTCAGGAAAATTGTCTTGGAACTTGCAGTGTGGAGGGTGACTATAGGCAGAACATTTAGGTACTTTTCTTTTTATGGGTAAAATGCAATGAAGGATATGCTCTGAGCTACTGGTCTCTGGCCACTGAATTGTACTGCTTTTATACACAATAAATATGAAATACTGTAGTTAGCTTCTAAGGTAGGAATGAGTTCTACAGTGCAATAAAACATACATTTTAACAAACTTCCTACTCTACCCTACCCCTTTTTTGGATCCACACAGTGGCATCAACAGTGAACAAGATGGGAGACCTGGGTTCTATTTCCAATTCTGTCTTTAAATTACTTTGTATCCTTGGTCAAGTCATATAACTTATGAGACTCAGTCTTTTTTTTATATGAGGATCATAATAATATTTAATAGAATGGTATTAGGGCTGGGTAAAGAAGAAATAAAATCATACATAAAATTATTTTGATGAAAAGGTTAGTACCATATACATTCCAACTTTCAGTAATACCCTAAGTCCCTGAGGACTCCAGTTTTCATCTTTTGTCTCCACACTGACTTGGTAACTGGCTAGATTTATATTAAAATCTAAGATTTATTGACTGAATACTAGTATTACTAGCAGAGGTTAGCAGTTGTAATGATGACACTGGTTCCTCAAGAAAGAACTTTTAAATGACCCTTGGAAGGGTTGGTCCCTGACATCTCTTCTCTCATAAATTGGTCTGAGTAATACTGAGAATAAGGTCCATCACAGGGAAAAGATATTGGTAGGAACTCAGGAAGGATATCAGTGTAGTGCTTGTTATGAAATCCCAAAGATAATAATTAATTGTTCCTGAGGGTGCTGGTGAAAGTTACAAATAGGAGGTGGCATTTGAACTGGCTCTGAAGGGTCAGTGCCATGGGGAAGGAGAGCTTTTCAGGCAGAGGAACAGCATGGCAAACTCCCAGAGGCGGAAAAGTGCAGAGAATGTAGTGAAAGGCATTTTGTCTTCAGAACACTGCTATGGGCTGCCAGTTGGTGATTTCAAAATAACCTCCTTTTTCTTTGGTTTTTCAGGTCCTTGGATTTTTGTTAATTTGGGGAGGGAATGAACTATATCTGCACTGCTACCATAAGGTAGGACATCTGAATCTTCATAGGAGACCTTAGACCAGTACTGAATGTCATGCCTTTTTGACATTCAAGTGTTAAGTACAGAATCACATTTCTTTCATTATTCCCTTTGGAAAGAAGAGATGTACTTATATCATTTTACTGAAATCATTACATTTCTATCAGATGTAAGTGATTTACTGAAGGAGTGGAACCCAAATTTTATTTTTTTAACTGCTCCTTGTTAATCTTACTCTGTGATTCAGTTCTTCCCATCTCTATAAAATAGGCATGCTCCATTAGTTTCCAGTCCTATATTTTATAGTCACAAGAACATTCTCTTTTCAGTCATTAAAAATTTTAGTTCATTGTAATAACCCCAATTCCAACTCTGTAAGACTTTTCCCCTTTGCTGTTTGGGCCTGACCTTGGCCTGGAAGCCTGCCCTGGTGGAAAGAGCCTGATGGTCTTTTACCTCTCTTTCACCAAAGGAGTACTCAGGGGCAGAGGCGATAGGATAAAAGAACACAGTCCCACAAGGAAAGGCAAGAGGGTCATCTGGGGTTGATTCCATCAGGACCAGGTAAATGCACGGTTGTTAGCTCTTTATCCCACAGGCTTTTTATGTGTGTATTTTCAGAAACCCTTCTGCTGAGAACCTTCACGGCAACTCTGTTGGTAGAGTCAATGCTTGTCTTTTTATATCCCTGAAATTTCTCTGGTGAGGTCCTTTTGACCCTCCCTTAGTTCAGCGCTTTTTAAAATGACACCAGCAAGGCTTCTCTCAAAGTATCTGCATCTGGTCACCAGAAAGCAAGCATCTTTGTCCCAATACCTGTGAATATGCAGTTCATTTCCAGCATAGCCTCCCTCATTTTGTTCTGCCCTGGGCTTGAACAGCTTCACCCCACAGCTTCTTGCTCTTTTATAGACTTCTTCAGGTATGCGTATGACGCATTTCTTCATGTTTCCTGAATTCCGGAACATGTCAGAGTCTCTGAGTGGTCCACTTAAATTTCCTCTTACTCAAATGAGACATGAACTGGAAATATAATTTTAAGTTATTAGAATGAATGGAAACAGAAGTCATAAGATCTTGCAGGAAAGAATAGAGATTGAAAAGTGAACAAGAAGGCCTTAATGAGATCACTCTCTGTTTTGGAGTTGGGACACCAAGATCAGTTAGCCACTACAAAAATTTGCATGGGTTTACAAATTTATTACATTCCAGGCTGGTGCCTATTACAACAACCATTCTTACCTTGCCTCTGGCACTTAGTGGTACTACTTGGCCTTCTCATCATTGCCTTTGAAATCAGGAAGCCATTTTCAGTGGCAGCATCTCTCACCTTTATTCAAGCATAGAGGATAGCCACCACAGTGCTTTTCATGGATGCTGACACTTTCCTCACCACTGTATTTTTCAGTGTCTTCTGAGACCTCCCATAGAACATGATAGGGAGTGGGTTAGCTTATTATAGGTCATAGCATTCTAGCAAACATTTCTCAATAAATGTTTGGATAATTTTTTTCTATATAATACCAAGAAATTTCTGGATTCCCATTTCATCGAGCATAGGCCAGTACTGAGCCAAGCTTTCAGATAACCAAACAAACAATTAGAACCATTTTGAGATGCACAATACCTGGATTCTACTATATTAAATTCATAAGTTTTAGTAGCTGTACTCATATCAATAAATTTAGCCTGATTTAAAATTATGTTCTCCTTGTTTAGTATCCTAACTATTTGTTTTCACACATATTCTATAGGGTTTATATCAATATAAATTAACGAAGCCTTCATGTCTCGAGGCATTCTGGGATCTAATTCCAATTCTGAGTCTGTATGCAGTGAGAAGAGATAGAAGTGGAGTGTGAGAAGAGTTGGCTTCCCCTGGGTAACTTTCTTGGTTGGTCCTTCAAACTATGAAGGACTAGGCTTACCAGAGCTGGGAGGAAAAACTGCTTCTACTGGGGAGATTCTACAGGGCTTAGAATTTTAGTTCTCATGTACTCAGAATAAATCTGGAAAGAAAGGGTTAGCACCAGGCCTATAACCCATCCTCTTCTACCTAGGGATGCTCAGAAAAGAATGAATGACCTCAATCAAAACTCCCTGTACATACGCTAATAACCCAACCTCCTGGAAAGCACGCTAAAGATATTTCTCAGGCAAAGATAATGAGAGTCTTTATCTATGAAACTTTCTAGCAGAATATAACCTGGTGTATCTGGGTTGCTTATTGTAAATAAACCTGGAATTTATAGATTTGTAGGGTGGGAGACATGGCTGGCTGGAGTGTATAATTAATGGGATATAAGATAAGGATGTTCTATAACTGCAAAGGCTCCTGTGAAGCAGTGTTTCCGCATACTTTGCTCAAAACACATTTCACATTTTAAGTCTAAGGCCAGCATGTATTCTAGTATAAGAGAGAAAAGAACTTTTGATGAGTATCTGCATTTGACAGGATGAGATTTCTCCAAAGGAATGTTTTATTTTTACCTTATAATTGCCTGTATTCTTTAAATCGTTAGTTAAGGTTGGTGTTGGATAAGATCACAGAATCACATGAGACTCTTGAGTCTGATTTGACAGACATTTTTGTTGCCATAATTTGGTTTCCTAATAGGTCATTTAAGATTTTTGCATTTATGTACGTAGGAGAGATTGGCCTCTACAGTCATGTGCCACTTAAGGATAGGGGTACATTTTAGAAATGCATCCTTTGGCGACTTTGTCTTTGAACACCATAGGGTATACTTACTTAACCCTAAATGGTAAAGCTTATTATCTACTACAGTGGTATATCCATATAGCTATGCGGTTTAGCGTATTGCTCTTAGGCTACAAACTTGTACAACATGTTACTGTACTGAATATTGTAGGCAATTATGAAGCAGAGGTTAGATTTCATGTATCTTAACATGAAAATGTTACTGTACTTTTATACAAGTGGTGGTGCAGTGGGTTTTTTACACCAGCATGATCACAAACCCTTGACTAATACATTGCGCTATGCCATTATGATGTCTAAGACATCATTATGTGAAAGAGATTTTTCCGGTTTATTATGATCCTATGGGACCACAGTTCTATGTGCAATTTGTTGTTGACTGAAACATTGTTATTATGGCACATGATTGTACTTTTCTTTTAATGTCCTTGTTAGCAGTCCCCAACATTTTTGGCACCAGGAACCAGTGCTCCTATGAGAATCTAATACCTGATGATTTGAAATGTAGCTGAGAAGGTGATGCTAGCATTGGGGAGTGGCTGCAAATACAGATGAAGCTTTGCTTTCTTGCACGCCACTCACCTTCTGCTGTGTGGCCCCGACTGGTACCAGTCGACGGTCCAGGGTTTGGGGACCACTGCCCTTGTTGACTCTTGATATCAATGTTTTATTTGCTTCATAATAGAAATTATTGTTACCTCTCTATTTTCTGAAAGAGTTTGTTAAAGATTGGAAATATTTCTTCCTGAAATGCTTAGTAAAATTAACCACTTATGCCAATAAGGCTTGGAGTTATTTTGTGAAAAGTTTTAAATTATGGATTCAGTTACGTTAATAAATATAGAGATTATGGAAAGGAAGGAACTAAGCACTCTCTAGAAGGCAGCACAGATATAGAATGTATAGACTATACATTTCAAGGGGAAGACGTTAAAGTTATGTATGCTTGGTCTCAGTGTTCTTTATGAAGTATATAGTGTTCTGGAAGGCAGATACTTTTTCATCTGTTCAACAACTATTTACTGACTGCTTACTCTGTGTCAGACATTCTGCACAACAATGAGGATTGTCCTTGATCTCATGAAATTTATAGGCTTTTGGGGAAAATATACATCAAAAAGGCAATTACAAAATTGCCTTTTACTCACGATTGTATTGAGTTGAATAAAAAAGTAATGAATATCTGTAATGATTATCGTTTAAACTGAGAGAGATGACAGGCAATGTTGTGGGCCCAGCTGAGGCTGGATATAACTAGTAAAAGCATCAGACGATGTAGCTATGTAATTTTTTCAACCATGCTATACAAAGAGACTCGGGAACAAGGAAGGTAAATGACTGGGCCCATCAAATATTGGGTATTTTGAAGAGTTGTCAGATTAAAAAGATGAGAAATGAGGTCCCTTACATTGTGGGGACACAAGGACAGTTTTGATCCAAGCCTAGTGCCTAGAAGTCAGGAGGTTTTTTTTCTGTTTTCTCAGATCCTGACACTGCTAGTGATTCTGATGTGCACGTTTTTTCTGTTGATTTTATGCATTTACTGGAAAGACAAGTGGCTGACAGTTGGGCTCTCACTGAAGGTAAGCATCATCCTGTAGGTCTAACACTTTGTCCAGTGTGGTCAACCTGACTTTTGGCTTTCTCCCAGGTCTTTGCTCCCTACATGCACCTGAGCAGTATAACTGTGATGGTTATTGTTTCCTGGCCCGTGGCCTTCTACTTAATCCACTTGGAACAAGAAGGTACGTCATGTGGGTGGAACCTTGCATTATCCTTTCAGCTCTGACTTTAACTTGCATTTCCTGAAATACTGGCTTGGCGTTGATAAAGTCTTTTACCTTATTTTTGTCTGGGAAGCCCTTTATCTGTCCTTCTACTCTAAATGATTGCTTTGCTGGTTAAAGTATTCTTGGTTGTAGATTTTGGATTTTCAACACTTTGAATATTTTGTGCCAAGCCCATCTGTCCTGCATGGTTTCCTTTGAGAAATCTTATGGGATTTCCCTTGTAGGTAACTAATTTCTTTTCTCTTGCTGCTTTTATGATTCTCTCTATGTATTTAACTGCTGGCATTTTAATTATGATGTGTCTTGGTGTGGGCCTCTTTGGGTTCATTTGGGGGGGGCGATGCTCTGAGCTTCCTGGTTGTATGTCTTTTTTTCACCAGCTTAGGGAAGTTTTCCATCATTATTTCTTCAAATATGTATTCAACTTCTTGTTCTTCTTCTTCAGGTATTCCTATTACATGGATGTTGTTATCCTTAATTTTGTCTCATAGGCTCCTAAATTATTATTAGATTCTTGGTTACTTTTTTCTTGTCATTCTGGTTGGGTGTCCTTGCTTTGCTCATCTTCTATATCAGTGTTTCGATCCTCTTCTTCTTCCACTCTATTGATTTCCTCTAATATACTCTTTATCTCAGATAATGTGTTCTTCATTTCTGACTGGTTCTCTTTTATAATTTCCATTTCTATTTTTATGTCTTTTATCTCTTTGTTCAAGTTCTCACTGACTTCATCTATACTCCCCTTAATTACATTGAGCATCCTTATAGCCAGTGTTTTGAACTCTGCATCTGTGAGATTGCTTGACAACATTTTTCCTTTATCTCTGTTGTATACTTTCATATGGTTTCTATTTCTTTGTCTTCCCATTTTGGCTGCTTTTCTATGCCTGTTTCTATGTACTAAGCAAAGCTCCTATGTTTCCCAGTCTTATTAACATGGCTTTGTATAGTAGGTGTCCTGAGGCACAGTTCTGAGAGGGGTTCAGCTGTAGGCCCAGTTTAGCTTCAGTCTGTGCCCCTCTGGGGGCTACCTGTTAAGATTCAGCAAGCAATCCACAGATGCTGTGCTTATAGTTGCCTCAAGAAGCCACGCCAGAAACTGAGGTCAGCTTCCAACAGTGTGGGTCTTGGCGCTGCTCAACAAGTGGCACAGGACTCACTGAGGACACAACTGAATGTGAATTGGGTGGGGCTTCGAATTGGGGGAGGCGGAGTTTCAGGGAATCCTCTGGGCGGAGTGATCTCTCTTATCCAGTTTGATGACGTCTCAGCTATGGCAGTGCTGTGTCGGCACACTGGCACACTCGCAGTGGGGAGAGCTCAACAATGGAGCAATGGATACTGCCAGCACTTCTGCCTGGGAGAAAGCCTTGCCTCAGGCCCTCGCTCCTACAACTCAGTGTCCCCCTGTAAGTCCCTGGTGATGCATAAGCAACCAACTCAGTGCTGTCACAAGGGGTGAGCAGGTTTGTAACCGCAAAAGTCCAGCGGACATAGCCCCTTTAAGAGGCGTCTGCAGCTGCCTGCTGTGGCTCCTGTAGCCTCTGTCTTATCAGCTGCTGGGGATTGGGCAGCCTGCGTCTTCACCTTCTTCTACCTTCAACCAATTCTAGCTGTAGTGATTCTGTTCATCTAGACCCCCAGGTGACTCTGCTTGCGGTTTGCTCCATGTTTCCATCTCAACTTGGATGTGGTCACAAGAAGGGATGAGTGAAACTTATATCATCTGTGCTATTTTGACTGCTTCTCCTAGTCACAATTCTTTTAGTTTGATTTCAAATGCTGCTAGTTTCAACTAATGAGCTTATACTAGGTCCAGATATCTCTGGTTACATCCTAGTACTCAAAGCAGAGCCCTGAGAGTCCCTTTCACACCTGGGCACTTAGAGCAGAAATGCCCACCTCTGCCACTGGTTTCTCCTCCATTCTTTGTCATAATATCAGGAAAAGAAAAGAGAATCAGAGCTGCACATTAAATTGTTTCGGGTTATCTCTCAGCACCCTTACTGAGAAACCAGGATCTTCTTTCTACGTCTCTTTTTACTGTTGCTTAAACAGGAAGTTCGCTTCCTGACTTGTGTGAGGATGGAGACAATGACTGGACTGAGAGTGTTGCCACTGTGTGTTTGTACATGTGTGTGTAATGTAGATGGAGAATTGGAGAAAATGTCTTGGGGCTAGAGTTTAAAGTGGACAATAATGAACTCTTTTCTTTTTCATTTCTGAAATTTTAGTTAGAATAAGAAGATACAAGATGACATGGTTCGAGAGAGAAAGAATCAAGAGATTTAATATACTCACAAAGTTAAGAGGTTAGAGCTGGGAATCTATATTTGAAAGTGATTGAAGCATAGGTGGTAACTTAAAAATGTACAAATTTGTAAAATTCTCTGAGGTCTATACTAGTAATTTTGGGGGGAAAGGCCAGCAATAACAGGTATTGTAGATGGGCTCAATGTTTGCGTGTGTGTATGAGAGAGAGAGAGAAGCAAATACCTAATATTTAGTATCTATTATGAGTCAACACTGTCATATTAACTCTGTGAGGTAAATGTTAGCATCAAGATAGCCCCATTTTTCAAAATGAAAGAAATAAAGACCCAGAGAGGTTAGGCAACATGACCTTAGTCACAGAATTAGACAGAGGTCATGTCTGCATCTGAACTTAGATTTCTGTCAACTAATGCCCCTTCTACTCTACTATACTGCCTTATGTATAGGGGCATTTCAGGCTGATCTTTATAACAAGCTTCAGGGCTTTCTCAGAACCAGCCAATCTATCTGCTGAAAATATATTCCATATATTCCTTAAGATCCCCTCTCCTTCCTTTCCTCCTTACTACCTGTACAATTCATTCCATTGTAAATTTGCAGTTCTAATAATACTGAGTTAATAATAATGCTCATATTTGCATAGTCCTGTGCTTTCAAATCACTGAAAGTAAGTGGGGACGTGACAGAAATAGAGAGTATATCAGTCAGTCCAGACAGTTGATGAAACCCAAGCACTGGGTATTTACTGACTGCTACTTTGTGATAGTTGCTTGGGATGGGTCTCCATTCCTCTTTACCTTTTTATTCACTCCCCACTCCTTCTGACTTTTTCAGCTGTACAAGTGGCTATTGGATTGCCCTTTTTTCTCATCCTTTTATGTCTGTATGTGCTGCCATTGGGTTTTTATTCTCCCTGCATTCAGGAGAAGGATAAATTGGGACCCAAGCCACATATCTTCGGACATAGAGGAGCACCCATGGTAGGTTAGAGCATAATGGATATGGGTGAGTACAGGTATGCATGGGATGTGTAGATGAAAGAAGGGAACCTCAGAACCATAGGAACACTTGGAGGTGAAAAGGCTCTAGCTTTAGATAACAAGAATAAAGAGTTAATTGTAGAGGTTAGACTTGAGCCCAGGTCACCTAATACCACCAGGTCCATTTCTCTACTGCGCCCAGTGACATTGTCTCACCTGAGCAGAGTCCCAGAATCAAATTGGGTAGAGGAATATATAGGCAGGCTCTTTAAAAATAGAGCCCAGGAAGCCAGAATCTGCTTCCTAAAACGCTTTCGTTACTGGGCTCCCACACTACCATAGAAAGGATGTTGAGAGGAGAAACTCTGAGAGACAGAGCCTAATGTCCTTTTCTCCACAGCTGGGGCCTGAGAATACCATGATGTCCTTTGAGAAAGCTGTTGAAAATGGGGCCTTTGGGCTGCAGTCCAACATATACTTAAGGTAGGAAGCAGGGTCGGGGTGGGCAAGAGGTAAGGCCAATGCCATGTAAGACGACCAGCCTGGCCAAGCTGTAGAGAGGGCAAACCTTGGGGAATTTCTCCTGTGTTCATATGCCACTTATGCACATAGCACACACGCATGGACCACTTCTTCCTTACAAATCTTACAACTGCATTCTTAATCATAAGCTCATAAATCACACACATAATTCAAATTTGTCCCCTCTGCAAATCATGCTTAAAATTTAACTGCATGCACTACCTAGCAATCTGTTTGCCTAACATTCCTGGATAACTACTATATTCCAGGCCTCCTTCTGAGTGCTGCAGAGAGGCAACTAAGATAAGTCCTGTCTGAGAGATGTTCTCAGCTAGTGAAGGAGACATGGCATGTTTATAGATACCCACAGTATGAGACCATTTGTGGGGAGTGCCTCCCAGAGAAGAAAAAGTCAAATGCCGTGGACCCTCAATGGAGGAAAAACTTCCTCCTATAGTGTGAAAAAAATCTCTGTACTTAGAATTGTGTTTGGGTTGAGTCTTGCAGGAAAAATATTATTTTAACCAGCAGATATGGGGAAAGAGGGTATTTCAGGCAGAGGCAACAGCTTATTCAAAGGCACCTAAATAAGAATTAGCAAGTTTGTAGACCAGTGAGCTAACCTGTATGAATGCCAAATTGACATGCTCTGGGGACAGGAGAGGAAAATGTGAGGAGGAGGATTGGCTGCAAGGCTCACTGAGATTGGATCATGGAAATTACTAAATGTGTAATTGGCTGCCATTGTGGTTTTAACAGATTACCTTACTGTTTTACAAGACGTGTTTCAGAAAGACTTACCTGGCAGTCTATGAGGGAGACTTCTCAGAGAGATGGGTAGTAGACTGTAGCATTGTCCAAGGGAACAGCTAAGGAAGATTGGATCAGAACAGGGGTGAGGACAAAAAGATATGCTTTGCTGTAGAATCTATGTGCCTGAGCAGCTAGAAGTAGAAAGACTTCATCTCTAGCATGAGTATATTAGTGAATGTGGTGTGTACAAAATCCCTTCACATCCATTCTCTGAGGCAGACAGAAAAGAAACAAACATTCTAATTCACACCTGAGGAAATGTGGTTTGAACCTGGATTCAGTGACAGGAAATGTATTGCTGAGGTTGCAGGCTAGCATATACATGTTGAAACCAGAGTTTGAATTATATTTCCTGACCCCCAACTGGGGTTCTTGACACTACCCAGCACTGAGAACTATACCATGTAGAATATTTGGATCAGAATTGAAACGGGATGTTCTGTCAGAACTCCTGGGTTTATTTGTGGAATTGCATGGTGATCATGGCATAATGTGGTAAAGATGCTGAGCCAGTGAGCTCCTGGCATATGGTCTTTCTTTTCTCACTTCTGTGACTTCAAGTGTGATGTAGATGATCCTTCCAACACCTCCTTTTCTGTATTTGATGACATCTTCATTTCCAGTGTTCATCTCCTCTGCATATTTCACCATCCACCTTGATGGTCATATCCTCAGCTGCATCATTACCAAAAATTGCATATTGGTCAGGACATGAATACCACACCAATAATTTGAACAGGAAAAATATAATATCAAGAATTACTAAGTGGTAGGATGTGGTTAACTATAAAGCGATATAGGGGACCCGGGGCATATAAAAGTAGCAAGTGTAGCTACCCGATGAAATGTAGTAAGCACATTTCATCCTATTCTTTCTAAGAAAAAAAATCCCAGAGAAACAAAAAATAAAAACTAGGTAAAATTCACAAAGCAACTGACACAGGGCTCTGAAAAGTAGGGGAAAAGAAGGTGCACCAGCTAAGGGCTTATTAAGACTCAAGGAACTACCATTAAGTAGTGAGTTCCCTGTTGTTTTTATTATTGTGTTGTTTTGTTTTGTCCTCATATATTCTGATGTGAGTTCTGGAGACACCTGAAACCCAGAAACACCTATAGCTGCAGGCAAAAAAAAAAAAAAATATATATATATACATATCTATCTATCTCTCTATATATATACCACAAAAGTCTACTCTTTCTATTAAAAAAACTGGGAAAGTGGTAGCCTAGCAGGATATAAACATGTTGACTATCTTAGCTCCACTCAGGTAAACACCACAAAAAAATTCACTGTCCACCCTCTCAATGCCTAAACCTCTAGCCCTAGAAGCTATGGGTAGATTCCTGTCTTCTATTCTTGCCCTTAAATAAGAGGAGTACCCCTCTTCTTGCTCCACCAATTGGAGATGAGGAAAGATTATTTGAGAGTAGTTATCTAGATAAAGTGATTTTTTTTTTATTGTGGTAAAATACACTTAACATAAAGTTTACCATTTTATCCATATTTAGATCATAGCTCAGTGGCATTAAGCATATTCACTTTATTTTGCTACTATCACTACCATCCATGTCTAGAACTTTTTCATCTTCTCAAACTGAAACTCTGTAGCCATTAGGTAAAAATTTGTTGATTCCCCCTCCTGTCAGGCCCTTGCAACCACCATTCTATTTTCTCTCTATGAATTGGACTACTCTAGTTTTCTCATACAAATGGAATCACACAGTATTTGTCCTTTTGTGTCTGGCTTGGTTTACTTAGCATAATGTCAGTGATCATCTATATTGTAGCATGTGTCAGAATTTCCTTCCTTTTTTCTTTTTTTATTGTGTTAAAACACATATAATATAAAATTTCTCATCTTCACCATTTCTAAGTGTATAATTCAGAAGTATTAACTATATTCACATTGTTGTGAAAAAGATCTCTAGAACTTTTCATCTTGGGAATCTGAAACTCTAGAACCATTAAACCATAACTACTTTTTGCTCCCTCCTTTAGCCCCTGGTAACCATCATTCTACTTTCTGTTTCTATGAATTTGGCTTCTTTAGATACCTCATATTAGTAGGATAATATAGTATTTGTCTTTTTGTGCCTGTCTTATTTCACTTAGCATAATGTCCTGAAGTTTCATCTATGTTGTAGCATGTGACAAGATTTCTATCCTTTTTCAGGCTGAATAATATTCCATTGTATATATGTACTACATTTTGCTTATCTATTCATCTACCAACTGATATTTTGATTGTTTCCACCTCTTTACTATTTTGAATAATGCTGCTATGAACTTGAGTGCACAAATATCTTTTTGACATCATGCTTTCAGTCTTTTGTGTATATACCCAGAAGTGGAATTGCTGGATCATATGGTAATTCTACGTTTAATTTTATGAGGAACTGCCATGCTAGAAAAAGGGAATTTTTAAACCTGTATATAAAATCCTGGGCAGACTTTTGTATAACTGATACATGAGACCAGATAGAAGCAATACAATATAAGATCTGATAACTGAACATTGGTCTGTAACACCATCCAGATAATTAATAGGTGTTAACACCAAGAGAAATAGATATTGGAATTATCTAAGAATTTTAAGTAGCTATCATAAAATGTCTCCAACAAAGTGTTATGAATACTTATTAAACAAATGAAAACATAGAAAGTATTAGCAAAGAAATAGAATAAAGAATAGCCAAATGGAAATAAAAGTTCTATAGACAGAAGAAATGATTTAAAAAGTCAACTTGTATAGATATATCAAATCATTATATTGTATATCTAGAACTAATATAATGTTATATGTCATTCGTTTCTCAAAATGGGTGAAAAAGTCAACTTGGGACACAATAATAAAGAAGGAGCAATGGAGAGGGTAATGCATAAATAAATAAAATAGAAAATTCTTTAGAACTTAAAAATTTTGTTTAAAAGCAGAAAAATATAACATTGTCTGATGTGTGTCTCAATATATTTTGATATATTTAAGACAACTATATCATAAAGGGGACATGGTGAAGGAACCTAAAAAGTGCTTACATTTCTACAATCTACTTGAATGTTTGAATTTTGACACTAGTAGAATGTGGTAAGTTAGGTATGTATATGGTCATACATCATCTGCTGACGTGGATACATTCTGAGAAGTGCATCATTAGGTGATTTCATCATTGTGCAAACATCACCGAGTGCGTTTATGCAAACTCAAATGGTATAGCCTACTACACACTAGGCTATCTAGTATAGCATAGTGTTTCTAAGGTACAAACCTGTACAGCATTACTGTACTGAATACTGTAGGTAATTGTAACACAATGGTAAGTATTTGTGTATCTAAACACATCTAAAAATAGAAAAGGTGCAGTAAAATATATAAAAGATTGTGTGTGTGTGTGTGTGTGTGTGTGTGTGTGTGCGCGCGCGCATGCATATACATGGTCACACATTGGAGGGACAAGGGAAGGACTTTGGAGGTAGATGCTATCAGAGACTAAATGTCAGAAGGAGGGAAGGAAGAAGGGAGATAAGGAAGAGAAGGAGCGAGAAAGGGAGAACACAAATCAAAAGAGATCCAGAGAGAGATGAAAAATAATAAAAGGGAGAGGGAGAGGATAGAGAGGGAGAGGGAAGGAACAGGACTGGGTAGAAAGAGAGATAAATAGAAACTAGGTTAAGGTGAGTGAGTTAGTACACATGAATGAGTGTGTATCATGTGTGCAGAGGCAGGTGTGAGTGGAGGGCAATGGGCTTCCAGGCTCCCCTTCTTTCTAACCCTCTCCCCTCGCTCCCTAGCCAACTCTGTGCCCCAGCCTCAGGTGCAGGGCATATGGACAGCATGCCGAGCCTCCTTGTCTATTTAAGTCACCCAGAACAAAAATAAAATCACCCAGAGCAGGCAGTAAATTCTACCTCTTAGTCAGGTCCAGCCTTATCTTCTGCATTACAAACAGACTTTTTGCTTATAATCCATTTAATCATATGTGATCAAAATTGAATATACACACAGTTTATCATTGACCAAAATGCCATCATGTAATGCATGACCACACTGTAATCTCTAGGGTAACCACATCAAAAAATTACACAAAGAGATATACTAAAAAACACTATAGATTAAAAAAAAGTTCAAATAACCAACAGGAAAGCCAGAAAGAAGAAACAGAGGAACAAGATTAGAGGAAACAAGCATAAAACTAATATAAAAATGACAGACTTAATCCTAACATTAGTAAATATATGAAATGTAAATTATCTAAATATACCAATTAAAAGACAGACTGACAGAATAGATTTTAAAAATGTGACACTATATACTTTCTACAAGAAATTCATCTCAAATGTAATGATATTGGTAGATTAAAAATGAATGGAAAAATATGCAAATTCTAATCAATCCTGGGGTGGCTGTATTAATATTAGACAAAGTGAGTGGGTGGCTCCATAGTGTAGTGGTTAGCACGTCTGCTTTACGCGCAGAAGGTCCTGCGTTCGCACCCCAAGTGGAGCCACAGACCAAACCCCAGATGCGCCAGGCCCCGGGTGCAGCAGGCCCCGGGTGCAGCAGGTCCCAATACCCGCCGCAAGCGTGTGGGAGGAAACGCCCCGCCTTCAAAAATCTAGTTCTTAAGGGGAGTCGGCAAACTCCGTAGGTCAGGGGTGGAAGTGGGGGCGGGGGGTTTAAAGATGGGAAAAAAATAATATTAGATGAAATGATTTCAGAGCAAAGAAAATCACCAGAGACAAAGAGGGATATTACATAATAAAAACTGTTAATTCATCAAGAGTACATAATAATTCTAAATGTATATGGACCCAAGAACAGAGCTGCAAAATACATGAAGTGGAAACTGACAAAGCTGAAAGAAGAAATAGACAAACCCATAACTATAGTTAAGGACTACAATACCCTCCTCTTAGAAATTAGTACAATCACTAAAGATAAAACCATTAAACCTGCAGAACAGTTGAACAACGCCATCAACCAACAGGATGTGACATTTATAAAACACTCAAACCAAAAACAGCAGAAGGCACAGTCTTTTCAAGTTTCTATAGAACATACATCAACACAGACCATATCCTGGGTCATAAATTGCAACCAATTTTAAAATACTGTAATTAGAATGAGTTCTCAGACTAGAATCACACTAGGAATTAGTAATAGCATTAACAAGAACATCTCCAAACACTTGGAAACTAAACAAATCTACTTCTAAATAATCCATTAGTTAAAGAGGACATCTTCATTTTATAAGTGTTTTGCAAAAATTCCTATTATGTGGGTTGTCTTTCATTTTCTTCATACCAACTGATTTGACAAAGATGCAAGGCAATTCAATGACTGCTGCCTTACACCATATATAAAAATGAACTCAAAATGGATCAATGACATAAATATAAGAGCTGAAACCATAAAATTCTTAGAAGAAAATACCAGGGTAAATCTTAATGATCTTGGATTTGTCAATGGATTCTTAAATATGGCACTTAAATCATGGGCAGCAAAAGAAAAAAATAGGTTAACTGGACTTTTTCAAAGTTAAAAACCTTTGTGCATCAAAGAACGTGATCAAGAAAGTTAAAAGACAAATTTACAGAATGGGAGAAAAATATTTGCAAATCATATATCCGATAAGGGTTTAATGTCTAGAATTTCCAAAGAACCCCTACAATTCAGCAATAGAAAGACAACTCAGTTAAAAAATGGACAATGGACTTGAAAACATTTTCCAGAGAAGTTACATAGGTGGCCAGTAAGCACATGAAAAAATGCTCAACATCATTAGGAAAATACAAATCAAAACCACAATGAGATATGAGATATCCCTTTGCATATGCTAGTATGGCTATAATAAAAAAAATTTAGAAAATAAGTGATTGTAAGGGTGTGGAAAAATTATAAACCTTTGTAAATTGCCAGTGGAAGTGTAAAATGGTGTAGTCACTCTGGAAAACAGTTTTTGTCCTTAGAAAGCTTAACATAGAATTATCACATGAACTAGCATTTTTACTCCTAAGTATATTCCCCTAAAAAATTGAAAACAGGGACTCAGACAGATACTTATTGTTTATTGCAGCATTATTTATAATAGCCCAAAGTTGTAAACAACAGATGAACAAATAAAATGTGGTATATACATACAATGGAACATTATTCAACCATAAAAATGATTAAAGTCTGCTATAACATGGATGTTACAATATTAATGAACATTGAAAATACTATGCTAAGTGAAACTTGCTAGACACAGAAGAATAAATATTATTTACATGAAGTATCTAGAATAGGCAAATTATAGAGACAGAAAGTAGATTAAAGTTACCAGGGACTGGGAGAAGGGAAGAATGGAGAGTTATTACTTAGTGGGTACAGAGTTTCTGTTTGGGGTAATAAAAGTTTGGAAATAGATAGTGCTGATGGTTGCAGAACATTGTGTATATAAATATAACTAATGTCACTGAATTCAGAATGGCTAAATTAAAAAATGGTAATAACTCGAAATGCTGGTGAATCACAAATACATATTGCTGTAGAAAATGTAAAATAATATAACTGCTCCGATAAGTTAAGCAAATTCTTACAGAACTAAACACATGTTTACCATGCAATCCAGAAAGTGTATTCTTGGGCGTTTATCCCAGAGAAAATGAAAATTAATGTTCATACAAAGACTTTACATTAATGCTCTTAGGTACTTTATTAATAATAGCCAACATATGGATAATCCCAATGTCCATCAAGAGGTTCAAGAGGTAAATGGTCAAGCAAACTGTGGTGTATCTATATCACAGAATTTTACTCAACAATAAAAGAATAACCTATTGATACATGCAACAATTTAGATGGATTTCATAATTGGGGAATTATGCTGAATGAGTAAAACCAGTCTCATAAGGTTATATACTATATACTTTTGTTTATATATCACTTTCAAAATGATAAGATTAAAATGATTGGAAATAAATTAGTGGTTTGGTGATGGTGAAGAAGGGGGAGAGAGAGAGGTGGCTGTGATTATAAAAGGTAGCATGAGACTGTTGTATTTTTAATGCTGTATATCTTGATGGTAGTGATAGCTACCTATATCTGTACATGTGATAAAATGAACATAGAACTAACGCATGCAGAAATAAGTGCCTGTAAAACTAATGAAATATGAATAAGGTCAGTAATTTTATTAATGTCAGTTTTGTTGTAATATTATAGTATAGTTATGTAAGATTTTGCTATTGGAGACAATTGGGTGAAGGCTATATAGGATCTGTATTATTTCTTACAAACCCATGTGATTATAATGATCTCAAAATAGAAATTTTAAAAAAAAGTGCCATCAGCTTTAAAAAAAGAGACAAGCTGATTCTAAAATTGATATGGAGTCAAAGTCAGAGGAACTAGGATAGCTACTACAATATTGATAAAGAAGAATAAAGTTAGAGGAATCACACTATGTGATTTCAAGACTTGTTGTTTACATACAGATAGTGTCCTGTTGGAGGAGAGTCAGACATGGAAATCTCTGATACAGCAGGATAGAGATTCCAGAAATATGCCCCTGTACATACACCCACCTGGTTTTTCACAAAGGTGAGCAATCAGTTCAATCAAGTAAAGGTAGTCTTTTCAGTAAGTGGTGATGGAAAAATTGGACTTCTATGGGGAGGGCAGAGAACCTCATACAATACCTCACACCCTACACAGAAATGAACTCAAAACGAATCATAAATCTAATGTAAAATGTAAAACTCAAACTTTTAGAAAATGTCATAACAGAAAAATCTTTGTGACCTAGAATTAGATAAAGTGTTCTTAAACATGACACCAGAAATATGAACCACAAAAGAGAAAGTAAGTTGGACTTTATCCAAATAAAAAAAGCATTTGCTCTGTGAAACACCCTACAAAGAGGATGAAAAGACAAGGTAGAGACTGACAGAAAATATTTGCAAACCCATATCCAACAAAGGACTTATATCCCATTTACATAAAGAACTCTCTCACCTACCAAACAAGCCCATTAGAAAATAGGCAAAAAACATGAACAAACACTTCACCCAAGAGGATGTACAGATGGCAAATAAATGGATGAAAATACGGTCAACGTTATTAGCCTTTAGAGAAAACAAAGCCATAATGAGACATCCCTACACACCTATCACAATGGCTAAAATAAAATATATATATGTTGACTACCAAATACCAGCAAGATTGAGAAACAACTGATTCTCATATGTGTTTTGGAAATGTAAAATGGTATAGCCGCTCTGAAAATCAGTTTGGCAGTTTCTTCTAAAGTTAAACATCCACTAACCATATGACCCAGCAGTTGCACTCCTGGGTATTTATTTATCCTAGAGAAATGAAAATGTATGTCCATACAAAACCTGTATGCTAATGTTCAAAGAAGCTTTATTTGTAATAGCCCCAAACTGGAAAGAACCAAAATGACTTTCAGCACACTAAAGGATAAAAATGATGGTACCTCCATACAATGGAATACTATTCAGCCACAAAAAGGAATGAAATATTGACAAACACAACAACTTGGATGAATCTCAATTGTATTATGCTGAGTGAAAAATAAAATCTCAAAAGGTTACATATTGTATGATTCCATTTACATATCACTCTCGAATGAGAAAATTATAGTGGTAGAAGACATACCAGTGGTTGCCCGGGGTTAGAATTAGTGGGGAGGGTCTGACTAAAGTAATAGCATGAGGGAATTTCTTTGTGATGATGGAACAGATCTGTGTCCCAATTGTGGTCACACAATCTATACATGTGATAAAATTTGTGGTAGTACGTACATATATGCACACATATACACATACATAATGAGTTATGTTCATGTTTGGAGTTGATTCATCCTGACATTTTAAAACTTTTCAGGACCCCATATGCTGCTCTATTTCATGACTTGCATCTTTCTTATAGGCAGCATTTCTCCAAAGAGTTATTTCTGCTCTGTCTTCCTTTTGCTTTTCCAATCCCTTTGGAGCTTACCCCAACCACGCTTTTTTCACACCATTTCACTGAAATCTTGCTAAGTTACCACTGAACTCAAACTTGTAAAATATGATGGTAAATTTTCAGTTTCCATCTTAACCTCTCAGCGTTTGAATATGCCCTCATTTTTTAAATTCTTTCTTTATTTGACTTACATAATATATACTCTCTGATTTTCTTCCTTCCTGGCTGTTTCCTATGTAATTTTCATTGCTCACTCCTACCAATTTTTCTTGCCTTCAAAATGTTGGAATTTTGGGGATTTGTGATAAAATTTTTGCAAGGAATGCTCATCTCCGCCCCACACCCAAAGTGAACTTTGACAGTGTTTACTCCACTTTGTAAAATTGCAAACACATTGTTCTCAAGAAATGTCAACATGTTTATATGAAACTTTCATTTGAATATAGCATTTTTGAGAAACATTTGTAAAGGAGGAGGTATGTCTGTTCCTCAAAAGCAAATAATGTTAGCAGTTATTTAGTATCTGAGAGAAAGCCTATGGAAGGCCTTGATAAGAATCTATGCAAAGAACTTTTGGCTTCTGAGGTTTAGCATAAAAGCCTAGCCAGCCTTACCCTCACTGAGCATGGGACAAGTTCCTCTGGAGAAGGCTGAGTGGCACTGTGGACCTCCTTGTATGGGCCAGAAGGAGTAATCTTGCCAGCAGTTGCTGGGAGTCAGTGGAAGCTGAGGCAGAGAGACTGAAAGATCCCAAGAAGCTTGTGTGAGCCTACTGCCCCATTCCCAACTACTCAGTCTCTACATAGTATTTTAAGGGAAATAGTTGTAGATGCTGTATCTAAGAACATGTGTGCGTGTGTGTGTGTGTGTGTGTGTGCGCGCGCGCTTGGGGGAAAGCAGGTGGTAGGGAGAGAGAGCAGTAATTTCTCTCAATATTATCTACCCTTTAATGTCCATGATGAACAAAATGTCCAAATATAGAAAAAGATATTTCCATAAAGATGTACCAAAGTCAAAACACGAAAATCAGTTGCATTTCTATATACTAACAACAAACATTCTGAAAAAATTACAAAGACAATTCTATTTACAATAGTATCAAAAAGAATAAAGTACTTAGAAAACATAACCAAAGAGGTGAAAGATTTAAACTAGAAAATGTTGCTGAAAAAAATTTAAGAAGACATAAATGGAAACATCTCTCTTTTGAAAAGATTGTTAAAGGAAAAATTAATAACAATAGATTCTGAGATATCTGACAGTAACAGGTCATACGATGGGAGAGGTGAAATGGAAATATACTGTTAAAAGACTTACATTTTAAACACACAAAAATATATAATATTTAAAGGAAGCCATATTAGAGCCTGAGGCAGAAGGAAAAATCAGTAATACTAATTCTGTCTATATTTAAAATTTAATATTTTTTTGTGGATTTTTTACATCAATTTAGATTTTTAAATATTGTATTAAAATAGTATTTACTTTGATTACTGATTTTTTTGGGAGACCTCGCTTAAATTTTATACCTGAGGTGAGTATGTTACTATTTAGCTGTTTTCATATTCCTTGTCTTTTTTTAGTTTAATAGAGTATTTTTTAGGACTTAATCTTCATTGTTGGCTTATTAGCTAAACCTCTTTTATTTAGTGCTTGCACTAGAGTTATATGATCTTTAAGCTATCACCTCTTCCTTTAAATATTATACATTTTTGTGTGTTTAAAATGCAAGTCTTTTAACAGTATATTTCCATTTCACCTCTCCCATCGTATGACCTGTTACTGTCAGATATCTCAGAATCTATTGTTATTAATTTTTCCTTTAACAATCTTTTCAAAAGAGAGATGTTTCCATTTATGTCTTCTTAAATTTTTTTCAGCAACATTTTCTAGTTTAAATCTTTCACCTCTTTGGTTATGTTTTCTAAGTACTTTATTCTTTTTGATACTATTGTAAATAGAATTGTCTTTGTAATTTTCTTTTCAGAATGTTTGTTGTTAGTATATAGAAATGCAACTGATTTTCGTGTTTTGACTTTGTATTCTGACTTTTTTTCTGAATTTTTTGTTTTTGTGTGGCATTTTTAGGGTTTTCTACATAAAAGATTGTATGATCTGAAAACAGAGGTAGTTTCTTTCTGTTTCAATTAGGATGCATCTTATTTCTCTATTTTGCCTAATTGCTCTGGGTAGAACTTCCTATACTACTATGAACAGAAGTGGCAAAGGCAGACATCTTTATCTTGTTCCTAATTTTAGAGGGAAAGCTTTCAGCTTTTCATCATTAAATATGACGTTCACTGTGGTTTTTTCATATATGTCTTTTATTATGTTGGGGTAGTTTCCTTCTATTATGTTTGTTGCGTTTTTTAATTGTGAAAGGGTGTTGAATTTTTCTCATACACTTTTCTGTAACAGTTGAAATGATCATATTTTTTTCCCTTAATTCTGTTAATGTGTTTTAAATTGATGGATTTTGGTATGTTGAACCATCCTTGCACTTTAGTAATAAATTCTGCTTTGTCATAGTGTATAATCCTTTTAATATACTGCTGAATTTTATTTGCTGGTATTTTGTTGAGAATTATTGCATCAATGTTCATAAGGGATATTGGTCTGTAGTTTTCTTGTAGTGAGTTTGTCTGGATTTAGTGTCAAGGTATCCCTTTGACTCTGTTCACCTTTAATAATCTTTTCTTTCTGTTTCTCAGACTCAATAACCTCTGTTGTTCTCTCTTCACATTCACTGATTCTTCCTTCTACCTGCTTTAATCTACCTTTGAATCCCACTAGTCAGTTTTCCATTTTAGTTATGGTACTATTTAGCTCCAGAATTTCTTTCTTTTTTCTTTTTCTTTTTTTTTAAGTTTTTAGTCTCTTTATTAATATTGCAGCTCTTTTCATATGTTATTTTTGACTTTATCCATGTCTACCTTTAGTTCTTTAAGTATTTTTAAGATAATTATTTTTAAAGTCTTTCTCTAGTATATTTGTCATCAGCTCTTTTTTTTCAGGGACAGTTTTTGTTGACTTATTTATTTAAATTAAATTTTTTTCAATTATATTTGGCATACAATATTATATTAGTTTCAGGTATACCATATAGTGATTAGACATTTATGTGACTTACAGTGTGGTCACCTCGATAAGTCTAGTACCCATCTGACACCATACATAGTTATTACAATATTATTGACTATATTCCTTAGGGTATACTTTACATCCCCATGACTATTTTGTAACTACCAATTTGTACTTCTTAATCCCTTCCTCTTTTTTCCTCACCCCTGCAACCCCTCTTCCATCAGGTAACCTCAAAATGTTTTCTGTATCTGTGAGTTTGTTTATTTTGTTCTTTAGAATCCACATATAGGTGAAATCATGATGTTTTGTCTTTGTCTGACTCCACTCAGTGCAGTATCCTCTAAGTCCATCCGTGGTGCTGTAGATGGCAAGATTTTATTCTTTTTAAAAAATTTTTTTATTGCTTAGTAATATTCCATTGTATATATGTCCACCTCTTTTTTATCCATTCATCCATAGGTGGACACCCAGATTGCCTCTATATCTTGACTATTGTAAATAACAATGAACATATGGATGAACACGTCCCTTCAAAGTAATATTTTGAGTTTCTTTGGATGAATACCAAGAAGTGAGATTACCAGGTCTTTCTTAGTCTCTTGTTATATAGCCTTTGTTTTAAAGTCTATTTTGTCTGGTATAAGTATTGCTACCCCAGATTTTTTTTGTTTCCATTTTTATGAAACTTCTTTTTCCATCCTTTTACTTTCAGCCTGTGTGTCTTTAGATCAGAAGCGAGTCTCATGTAGGCAGCATATATAAGGGTCTTGTTATCTTATCCATTTGGCCACCATATCTTTTTATTTGAACATTTAATCCTTTTACATTTCAAGTAATTGTTGATACATATGTAGTTATTGCAATTTTATTATTTATATTTTTTATCTTTTTTCCTTCTTCTCTTTAAAGAAGTTCCTCTAACATTTTTTTGCAATACTGGCTTGTTCTTGATGAACCCCTTAGCTTTTTCTTGTCAGGAAGCTCTTTATCTGTCCTTCAGTTCTAAAAGATAGCTTTGCTGGGTAGCGTAATTGTGGCTGTAGATCCTTGCTTTTTATCACTAAATATTTCATGCCATTTCACACACCCCCATCCCC
>NW_006494614.1:48200258-48205186 GCF_000325575.1 Pteropus alecto | reverse complement strand
TTGAGAAATCAGCTGACAGTCTTATGGGAGTTCCCCTGTAGGTGACTAATTGCTTTTCTCTTTCTGCTTTTAGGATTCTCTCTGTGCCTTTAACCTTTGGTGTTTTAATTATGATGTGTCTTGGTGTGGGCATCTTTAAGTTCATCTTCTTTGGGACTGTCTGCATTTCCTAGGCTTGTATGTCTATTTTTTTTCACCAGGTTAGGGAAGTTTCCCATCATTATTTCTTCAAATAGGTTTTTAATCCCTTGCTCTCTCTTTCCTCCTGCTAGTACCCCTATGATGTGAATATTGGTACACTCGATGTTGTTCCTGTGGCCCCTTAAACAATCCTCATGATTTTTTTAGATTCTTTTTTCTTTTTGCTGTTCTGACTGGGTGTTTTCTGCTACCTTATCGTCTAAATAACTGATTTGATCTTCTCCTTCATCTAATCTACTATTGATTTCTTCTAATGTATTCTTCATTTCAGTTTTATATTCTTTATTTCTGACTGATTTTTTTTTTAAGTTTTATGTTTCTTTGTTAAAGTTCTCACTGAATTCATCTATTCCTCCCCTAAGTTTATTGAGCATCCTTATAACCAGTGTTTCGAACTCTGTATCTGGTAGATTGCTTGTCTTCATTTTGTTTAGTTCTTTTTCTAGAGCTTTGTTTTGTTCTTTCATTTGGGACATGTTTCTCTATCTCTTCATTTTGGCTGCCTCCCTGTGTTTGTTTCTATGTATTAGGTAGGGCTGCTATGTCTCTCAGTCTTAGTAGAGTGGCCTTATGTAGTAGGTGTCCTCTGGAGCCCACTGGCGCTGTCACCTGAGCCGGATGCTCCAGGTATGTCCCTTGTATGGGTTGTGTATGCCTTTCTGTTGTAGTTGAGCCTTGGTTGCTGTTTGCACATCCGTGGGAGGGACTGACCCTTGGGCTGATTGGTATGAAGACTAACCAGTGAAAGGCTGACCTATGGAGCAGGTTTTGCTTTAGCAGACCTCTGGTACTTGCTTCATCTGCCCTTTGGTTGTGTTGTCCTCGGATGCAGCCCTGGGTGATGCTCCAGCTCTTGTGGTTGCTGGCAATCATGTGTGCTAGCCCCAGGGTCTACTGGGAGGGACCCCCACCACAGGTCAAGTTCAGCTGTAGCCTGTGTACTTCCTGGGGCCACCTGACATAAGCCACCAAGCAGTTTGCAGATGGCCACCTCCTGTGCTAGGCTTATAGGTACCTCAAGAGGCCAGTCTGTGAACCATGGCTGACTGCTGCTGTTGCTGGGCTTGGGGCTCCTCAGCAAGACATACAAACGTGCTGAGGCCAGCTGCTGCCTGTTTGGGTTTTGCGAACCTTTGAAAGATTTTAGGAAAATTCACAGCATGAGCCAAGACAGGCCATTGTATGGAAAAGCCACTGGAGGTGGCTTGGGTGGACCCAAAAGTTGAAAGGGGCGGAGGTCTCAGGGAATCACCTGGGCTGGGTGACCTGTGTTAGCCAAGTTGATGGAGACTCAGATATGGAGGCCTCCTGTGTCTGCACACCTGGAGTGGGGAGGGCTCAAAAAAGGAACGGTGGATTCTTCCAGCTCTTCTGTCTGTGAGAAAGCTGCCCTCCAGCCCTCACCCTGAAGCTAGACAATTCCATTTCTCCCTGTATATCCCAGGCAGTTTTTGAGCAGCTTCTCTGGTGCTGGAGCTCAGAGCAAGTGAGTTGTCTATGAGTAAGATTGTGTGTGGGCCCTTTAAGAGGAACATCTGTGATTCCCACAGCCCTTCATCTCACTCAGCCACAATCTCTGCTGGTTTTAACAGCTAGAGGTTGTGGAGACTTCTCTTCCTGGCATTGGAACCCTGGGCTGGGGAACTCAGTGTGGGGCCAGGACCTCTCACTCCTCCAGAGGGACTTCTGCATCCAAGATATCCCTCTTGATTCCCATCCACCACATGTAGTGGGACCAGCCTGTTTTGTGTCTCCATTCCTCCTACCAGTCTTGAGGTGGCCTCTTATGGATGTCTTCAATTGTAGGACTTCTATTCGGCCAGACCTCAGGTGACTCCCGGTGTTGGTTGTTCTGTAGTTTAGTTGTAATTTTGATGTGGTTGTGAAACTGGTGAGCACAGTATCTATCTACTATACCATCTTGACCAGAGGTGTCTATTAATTTATTTAACTTAGAATGGTCCATACTTTATTTCTTTGTATTCTTTGTTTTTTTGTTGTTGTCGAAAATTGAGCATTTGAATCTAATAATGTGATAACACTGAAACTCAGATTCTTCTGCTTCCTCAGAGTTTGCTTAAAAAAAAGAAAAAAGCTTTGTGGGATGCCCCTTTGACATGAGTCACATTGAGGTGTAAACTTAAGGTCTTCTTAGATTTTTTCTGATTCTTTCTTTTGGCATATGTAGTCACTTTCTGATTTTCCCTGTATGTACAGATGTTTCTAATGTGCTGGTCTTTAATGTCTGGTTTCCAAAAGGGAGAAAAGGAGAAAAATTATGAGAGTTAAAAAGGGTGCTGGCCCTTTAAATGCCCTGGAAGTCACTTTGGTTGTAAGGTGAGAGCTTTGTAACAGTGGAGGAAGGTTCAACAACAATGACTGTGTGCCTCTCTTTCTGCCCTTCTGTGACAAGAAGGAGCAATCAGCAACCAGAGCAGAGATCCTTTATATTTGGAATACAGAATACTTTTGCTACCCTAGCTCTCACCAACTGCTATACAAGGAACCTGTGCACAGTTGCTTGCCATGTGGCTACAGGAGGGGGTTAGGAAGCTGCTACTGGGTTAAGAGCTGAATGAACTGACATTAACTCCAGTTTACATCCAAGCTTTCTCCTAAAAGTGGCAAGCCATTCATAGACTCCATAGTTCTCAAATAGTTACATCAGAGTTTTCCAGGGCAGTTGTCTAGGTGGGGAGATAGATTCCTGGTGCTTCCTACTCTGCCATCTTCCTGGCATCCTCTCTTCTTCCTTTCATTTTCAAGAATTTTAAGTTGGCATTTGATTTCCTTCAGAATTTAAAATATGTGGTTTTATTGTTTTCTTTCATCATTTTTGTTGAGAAGTCAGCTCTCTGCTTATCTGTATTTCTATCAAAATATCTTTTTTCCCTCCTGGCTACTTGTACGATTTCTTTTTTTCATCAGTTTTTCACCAGTTTTGTTATAATAATCCTTAGGGTAGGATGTGTGCATGTGTATGTGTACTCTTGTATTTATCCACCTTGGACTCATTAAGATTCTTGGATCTGTTTGTGCATAATTTTCATCAAATTTTGAATTTTTTTTTTTAGTTTTCTTTTTCTTTTCCTCTGTTCCCTCTTTTTAGGATCTAATCACATATATATAATACTGCTTGATAATGTCTCATAGGTCATTTGGGTAGACTCTATTGCTACATCTTAAAATTGATTGATCTTTACATGATCTATAATATCTAATCTGTTAATTTCTCCAGTGAAATTTTTACTTTAGTTATTATATTTTTCAGCTACAGAATTTCCATTTTAAATATATTAGTTATTTCAGCATTATGTTCGTGTTTTTCTTTACATCTATTATAGAAATCATGTATATTTTTGTTTTACATGTTTTAATATCCTTGTTTACTACTTTCATTACATTTTTCATTTCCAAGTTTTCTTTATTGTGTAATTTCTCCTGGTTGTGGTTACATTTTTCTGCTATTTTAAATGTCTGGTAAATTTTCATTACATGTCAGACATTACAAGATTAATAGAGTTTTGCTCTGCATATGTACAGTTTGATATTTTACCATATATTGAAGGGACAGCTGTATATATTTCCCTAAAACTCTTTTCTTTCTTCTTTCTTTCTTCTTCTTCTCCTCCTCCTCCTCCTCCTTCTTTCTTCTTCTTTTTTTTGGTATAGTTCCATCTTCTGTGGCAACAGTCCCCAACCTTTTTGGCATCTGGGACTGGTGCTCCTATATGAATGTAATGCCTGATGATCTGAGGTGGAGCTGAGGCGGTGATGCTAGCACTGGGGAGCAGCTGCAAATACAGCTGAAACATTGCTTGCTCACCTATCACTCACCTCCTGCTGTGTGGCCTAGTTCCTAATAGGCCATGGACCCGTACTGGTCCACTGCTTGTGGGTTAGGGACCCTTGCTCTCTCGAACTCCAGTACACCAATTCTAGCCATCTTGACCTCTCCTTAATTTGATCTCTTTCTCCTCATTTCAGCACGATAGCTGGGTCCATTTTAGGCATCCCTCCCTGTGCCACAGTCCAGTATGTGCTTACAAGAAGGAAGCCTGGGTAATGGTAGGGCTTGTTTCATTTATTTGTCTTTTCTCAGAGTTCAGCATATTGTACTCCCAATTATCCATTGGCTGAAGAAGTTATTTCTCTTAATTTGTCCAGTTTTCTAGTTGTTTATGGTCAGGAGTCTAAGTGTTAATCCTGTTACTCCCTCATGGCCATCAAAGAGTTCTCTTCATAGGTATTTTAATGGGAAAGCAAGAGAGATTTTCATAAAAGCAGAGATTTTTCAAGGCAAATAGCAGATAACAGAACCAGAAATTTTTCTAGTTATTCTATCTGATGTGAAGGGTCTAGGACCAGAAATACTCAGGGCAGGTGCCTTGCTGGAAAATGGGTCAGAGAAACAAAGGATGATCGAGTAGATTAGTATAATTCTGAGACCTCAGGGCCTTGCCACATCACCACACCCCTCAGCTTACTTTCAGGTCACTACTGTACCTACCGTTTTCTTGAGGCCAGAAAGCCCCTAGATAGGGAAGCTACTCTTCCATCATCACTGACATTTTATTATGTGTCACAAAAGATTAATCCCTAGGGCAGAAAAATATGAACATCAAAGTGTAAATGATTGGTACTTAGGCCTTTGCTGAGATTTTCGAGGGAGTTAGGAATCCTAGTGAGACTTGTGACCTTGATGGGCTTTCTGAGAGCCCTATTTA
>NW_006494614.1:48167089-48200217 GCF_000325575.1 Pteropus alecto | reverse complement strand
TCTTTCCCCTCTGTTCCTCCTCTGCCTGCAGTTATGATGAGGTGCCTTTTCTCATGCATGACAATGACCTGAGAAGAACAACCAATATCAGGGAGGTCATGCCAAATGCCTCCTTCAGACCTAGTTCCTTCTTCACTTGGAATTTCTTGTCGACTCTGAATGCAGGCAAATGGTTTGTACAGGTAAGACATATTCCATAGATCTACAGTTCTGCATTGACTCCCTCTTCTGTACAAGGTTGTGTGTTGCTCCTGGAGAGAAAGGCTTTAGATGAAGATAGTCAAGCATACACATAATTTCATTCCATTTCGATAGTAGAACTATAGCATTGGTAGGAGGGCTTTTTCAGTGATGCAGTCAATCTAATTACTGCTTTCTGTAGTCACTGGAAATTCTGTGGTCACTTGTGAACTTACTGTTGTCATTTAGTTCCTTTTTATCTAAGCATTTCATAAACTTTTACAGTGTGCCTACCACATACATTACATTTTCCTCGGCATTTTAAGTAGCTCACAATCATAGATGAGGCAGAATAGGAAACATATTTATTTTCTTTATTATATCATCTTACTATTTAAAAATATTTATTGTATGACTTTTGAGTACTATACACCAGGAATATAGTGGTGAATAAACACACAGCCAGCTTTAATGGAATTCACGGGCTACGATATGAAACAGGCAATTATAATACATTATGATAAATAATGTATTTATGGTGGCCACCATAACTCTAATTTAGTACTAAACTAGAGTTAATTTCAGGTTGCTAATTTCTGTTTCATAACTCACCAAGTTTGTAGTAATTTGTTATAGCAGCTTTTGGAAACTGATACAGTTATCATAATGTCTTTATATTATCTTCAGTTATTTCTATACTTGAACAATTTGCTCTTTTGTCTCATTCATAGGAATAACTCATGACTTTAAATTTTTGAGTCTTTTTAGGGATTTTATATGCCATAATACTACAAGGAAATAACAAGTATAACCTATAAGGGGAAGTATTATTGGGAATTAGACTGCTTTATATAATCAAGTTGAGTCACAATCTTTAAGTATAATTGTGGCAATCCTCCACTGACTGCACTGTCCATCTGTCTGTCTGTGTCTCTCTCTCTCTCTATCTAATCAATAGATAGCAGTTTAACACCTCTTAAGGTGTTGATTAGAAAAATTTTTAACCAAAATTCACTTTAGAAGAATTAATTTCAGATTTGCTAGGAGTTGGCAAGGGTTGATGTGCCCAGCATATTTTCAGATTGTCTACACTAGTAATCGTTTGATAGAGCTGAATTATAGTTAGAGTGGTGGTTGTCTAGGAAATCCTAGGGTTGGGCAAATTGTTGTTTTTAGTAAGAGGAACATGATAGACTAAATAGCAGTGTATAACCTGAAGTCAATAAAACAAAAAGTGTGACCACAAAATAAAGAACAAAAGCATTCAAAGGTGAGTTTGGCATTTATCAGGAGAATCTTTTCTCATTGTTTTTTGATGACAGCTGATCTACTTCATATAGTTGTTTGCTAGTTCCGAGGACCTTGGATCAGCTATTGACTTCTAGTGCTTCTCTGGAGAACCTAGGTTTATGATTTCTAATGGCTGTACCTTTCCAATTATTTTAGATAAATGATATCATTTTAGTTCGGAAACGTGTGTCCAAGACTCAATTATTTCTGCTTTAACTGTTCTACTGGAGTTCAGAGTATCTAATATCATTTTCCACTGATGTTCAAGGGCAGTCTTTCTATGAGCTGTTTTCCAGCTTGTTTCTTGTTAATGTCAGGACTAAGATATCTTGGTTAATCATGTATAGTATTTAGCTGAAAGAGTTTTTATAAATGACTGATGTTAAGTTTGATTGCAAATATTCCCAAAACATGAGGCTTCAAGTGACTAGTTGACAAGGATATCTCTAGGACTTCCTTATGGGGAAGAACACAAAGCATAAGAGAAAATGGGTAATACTTGAGGGCAAGGAATTTTAAAGGTATTTGATAGTTTGGCTGATTTCAGTTTTTATATTTCATGTCTTTTCCCCACTTTTCCGGAGTATGGTGTGTATAAGGATAGCTGATGTTTTAGTAAGGAGCAAAATTTTGCATAAATCAGAATAGATATCCCAGTAAAATGTTTTTCCTATCATAGGATACCTAAGTCAGAATGGCTTAGGTAGAGAACACAAATATATAATAGGTTTTTAAGCCATTTTAAGTTACAGTTGCTATTTAATGGGGAAATGCTTTAGCCCAACCATAAAATAAACACAATTACTAGTACAAATTCATTACCCACAGAGGAAAGAAACTGTACAAAATCTGTTTCAAGATCCTCAAAAGGTCATTTTGGGCAAGGTTCTAATCCATGTCTTATGTTTACAGTTTTTTTTTTTTTTTTTTAGGAATACATTGGTTTCAGATGAGGAAAGAACTGGTTACATCTTATATATTAGAAAAATTGCTCCATTGGTGTTTATTTAATACTGCAGTCATTTTATTTCTACTGTGATGAGTTATGTCATGGAGGATTTGGAAAGTATCTATTTGAGATTAATTGGTGCTATCAGGTGGCCACCATGAATCTGGCAACCTGATTAGTTCTAGTCTTTCTTTTCAGAATTGGGGGCCACATTTCGTGTATTAATGCTACAATTTTTGAACTCCATGGATTGGTCTTTCTTATCTATTTTATACCCTTGACTAAGGAATTTAGTCAGAGCATTGTGTTTAGTGTGATAATTTGCTAAACCATTTCCACTAATGTCTCTTTCACTCTGGACCTCTACCTGTAGGGCAGCAATTTATTTGGAAACCTGAAACAGTTAAAAACCTCTTTTTTCACAATAGATTTCCAAGTTGTGAATTACTTTAAAAGAAAACAAGCAATCAATGTATATAGGTACCGTTTCGTTTTTAACAATCTCACATATCCTAGTGAGAGCAATATTTTGGTGACTTGAGGCAATTTGATATCTGGTAATGGATTTGAAGTTACATAAGAGAATCTAGAAAAATTATTGTGTAATCAGCCTGTTACTTTTTTTAATTTTTAAAATGAAACCTATCAATAAACAATATTAAATGAAGATTTGGTATAGGAGCATCCAAAAGAACCATTCCAGGCATGGACAGTTCTGTAATTACAGAAATAATGAGATTCTCCTTCACCAGTAAGGATAGTACAGTCGCTATATTAAAAGCGCTACAGAGGAGGGGCAAATGGCATGCATGATAAAGCCTTTGTTCATCCCTCTTGCGACCAAATCAAAGTTGTGACAGAAACTTGGAGCAAACAGCAAGGAAACTCACCTGGGATCTAGATGAACAACTAGGGAGAGAAAAAAATTAATCAATTTGCAACAGTAGAAGGTAGGAGGGGGTGAAGAGACGAAGCTGCCCAGTCCCGCGTGGCTGAGTGGGACACAGGCTGTGGCAGCTGCAGACGCCTCTTAAAGGGGCCGTGTCCACGAGCGAACTTTTACAGTGATGATCTGCTCGCTCTGAGTTCCAGAACCCGGTTGGCTGCTCGGGGTCACCAGGGACTTACAGGGTGACACTGAGTTGTTGGAGTGAGGGCCAAAGTGAGGATCTCTCCCAGACAGAAGTGCCAGCAGTATCCATTGTTTCTCTGTTGAGCCTTCCCTCCTCCCAGTATGTGCATCCAGTGCTGCCATAGCTGAGATGTCATCAAACTGGATAGCAGAGATTTCTCCGCCTAGAGGATTCCCTGAAACTCAGCCTGCCCCTACTCAGGGCTCTACCCGATCCACTTGGTAAGTCAGGTGCTCCTTGCTGAGTAGAGCCAAGACTCACACTGGTGGCAGCTGACCTCCGTATCTGTTATGGTTTCTTGAGGCAACTATAAGCACAGCATCTGTGGATTGCTTGCTGAATCTTAACAGGAGGCCCCAGAGAGGAACAGGCCGGGGCTAAACTTGCCTGCAGCTGAACCCCTCTCACAACTGTGCCACTGGACACCTACTACACAAAGAGATACTAATAAGACTAGGAGACTTAGGAGCTTTGCTCAGTACATAGAAACAGTCGTAAAAAGGCAGCCAAAATGAGAAGACAAAGAAGCAGAATCCATATGAAAGTACAGAACATAGATCAAGGAAAAGTGGAGTCAAGCAATCTAACGGATAGAGTTGAAAACACTGATAATAAAGATGCTCAGTGAACTTAGGGGAGGAGTAGATGAATTCAGTGAGAACTTGAACAAAGAGATAAAAAACATAAAAATGGAAATTATAAAAGGGAACCAGTCAGAAATAAAGAACACATTATCTGAGATGAAGAGTATATTAGATGGAATAAACAGTGGATGAAGAAGACGATCAAACCACCATTAGAGAGAGAGGATGAGGAAGCCAAGGACATTCAATTAGAATGGTAAGAAAAAGCCAAACTATAATAATAATTTAAGGAGCCTATGGGACACTATTAAATGTAAAATATCTGTGTCATAGGGGAACCTGAAGGAAAACAAGATGTCGAAGAACTATTTGAAGAAATAATGATGGAAAACTACCCTCACCTAGTGAAGGAAATAGATATACAACTTTAGGTAGCTCAGAGAGTCCCAAGAAAGAGGACCCCAAAGAGGCCTACATCAAGACACATCGTAACTAAAATGCCAACAGTTTAATATAAAGAGAGGATCTTTAAAGCAGTAAGAGAAAAGCAGTTATCTACAAGGGAGCACCCATAAGACTAGCAGCTGATTTCTCAAAAGAAACCATGCAGGGCAGAAGGACTTGGCACAAAATATTTGATGTGGTGAAAATGTAGGATCTACAACTAAGAATACTTTATTCAGCAAAGTTATCATTTAGAGTTGAAGAACAGATAAAGAGCTTCCCAGACAAAAATAAGCTAAAGGAATTTATCACCACCAGCCCAGTATTACAGGAAATGTTGGAGAGACTTCTTTAAGAAGAAAAAACATGTATCAAAAACAGTAATAAAGAATGTTAATAACTACAGAAGTACCTCAAATGGAAAAGAATTAAGTGCTCCAACCAAAGGTAGAGTGGTCTGTATGGATAAGAAAACAAGACCACTACATATGCTGTCTACAAGATTTTCACTTCAGATTAAAAGACACACACGGAGACTAAAAGAAAGGGGATGGAAAAAGTTATTGCCTTGATGGACCTAGGGGGTATTGCACTGAATGAAATGGGTCAGATAGAGAAAAACATATTGCATAATTTCACTTACATGTGGAATCTAAAGAACAAGATCAACAACAACAACAAAAGTGGAAATAAACTTATAGATACAGAGAATATTTAGAGGGCTGCTATATGGAAGAGGGGTTAGAGGGATGGCAAAAAGGCAAAGGGGTTAAGAGGTACAAATGGATAGTTGCAGAATAGACATGGAGATGTAGAGTGTAGCATGAGGAAGATGTTTAATAATGTAATAAATATGTAAGGGGAAAAGGGGTACTAGATTTAGTGGAGTGATCGCTTTGTGAGTTATGTATATCTCCGATCACAATGCTGTACTGGTATAACTGAAACTGGTATATTATTGTATGCCAAGTATAACCGAAAAAAACCTCATCGAATTGTACAATGTAAATATGAGCAACGAATTGTCTATTATATTTCAATAAAGCTAAAAAAAATAAAAAGAGTGTTATATTGGCGAACAGTCAAATGAGGTGAAGGAACTGTATGGTAATTAATCAACTAACAAAAACGTCAGGTATTTTCAGTTAACAACAGGGATTGTATTGAATGTGGTACCATAAAAAAGAAAGATGAACCTTGTAAAGGATCTGAAGATCCTTAGACTAATTTAACTCAGACTGCATTTTTTTCTGAGGAAAGATAAAAAGCATTGCTACCGGATCCGGGGATGGATAGTAATAAGCAATGAGTCTTTGATGTGTGCAAGTCATTAATGCCCTTAGACCATGGCCTCTCCTATTATGTACTTTCAGAAAGAAAGGTTTATGATGATTGGATGATCAGCAATGATGGTCGTTGAAGAAATATTTTGAGGTTACCGATGGTTTTTTTTGGTTTCTGTGTTTTGTGCGAATGGTTCTAAGATGTTTAAGTCAAACCACACAGAGGCCTAGTTCAAAAAAGCTTGCTACCTATACTTTAGAACACCCAGTTAATCCCAGAAATCATCTTAATTGTCTTTAGTGGTTGGCCTTGGATGATTTTGGATAATTTGTAATCTCTCATTAGATTATGTCCTTCCTTAGCCAGCATATCATGGCGTAGATCAGGGGTTGGCCTACTGTCCAACTTCAGCCCACTGGCTGTTTTTTTATAGCCTGTGAGATAAGAATGGTTATTACATTTTTAAATAATGGAAAAAATCAAAGAATATTATTTCATGATGTGTAAAAAATATATAAAACTCAAATTTTAGGGTCCATAAGTAAAGTTTAATGGAACACAGTCATTCTTATTCACTTATAAGTTGTTCTTACTGTATAATAGAATTAAATAGCTGCAAGAGAGACTGTATATCTCACAAAGTCAAAAATATTTAGTATGTGGCCCTTCACAGAATAAGTTTGCTGAACCCTGCATAATGAACCATTATTTTGTGGAATTAAAATTTTTCTCCTTGGAAGTTTTACAAAGAGAGCTATAGAGTCAATCTTAGAATTTTGAGTTGAGATGCTGCATATCCTTAAGATCTTGATTTGGCTTGAGAAGAGTAGGATGGGCTTTCAGTAAATGCCTGAAGCATAACTTTCCAGGTAAATTGTTGATTTTTCACTAGTGAAAGCTATAGGCATTGGCTATCTTCAGCTAGGACATGAAAGTAAATAGAGATAGAATCAAAGAGTTAGGCAGTACTAGAAAAAGAGGTATAACTCTTTGGTTAATAGCTCAGAGATATGGGATGAATCTATATTATCTACCGTCTCAGTTTTGGGGTTTTATATAAAGCAGGTAAAACAAGACATATTGCTTGGACTAATGCAGGGGATAATTCTTACTATATTAAGTCTGTATTAATTGACTTAGATCTTCCTTACCTTCAGCATTGAGAGAATTTTAGGCAACACATCAACAGAGTTTATTCGAACTCTCATGAGTTTGACTCTAATTATTGTGCCTCTTTTCCCCTCAGGGGTTCTAGTACAATGGCCAATTATTTGATTATTTTTTGAATCAATATGCTAATATCCATAGCTATAATTGGATAATCGGCAATAGAGTTTTCTGTGACTCCTGAAAATATTTAGTCTGCAGTACATTTCTTCTGGTGGTGCTTTTTGTAAAGTAGATTTTTAATGATGACATTTATAGGAAAGTGCCGTGGAGAAGAAAGGAGTGTTTCTGGTAATGACCTCAAAATAATCATTATTGTAATGGGACATGGAAAAGGACTTAGGATTGTTAGAAATTCCCATGACTTCAGTGGTTTGAGTATTGCGAGCAATGTGACTTTCTTTGGTACTGGAATTAATAGTAAATGTAGTGGCACCTGTATTGACAAGAAACCGTATTGTTGTTCATCTATATTTACATAAACTTCTCAAATTGTCTGTTGAGTGGTTTCCTTTAAGTGGCATTATGGGGCAGATTTTGGATAATTGTCCTATTTTTTAAACTGTATGATACCTTGAATCATCCAGTGGCCCTTCTACTTGTAATTTCTCTAAGCATGGGCACAGAGGACTGAGGAGTTTGTTATCATTTCTATCTTGTTACTTCCTAGGGCTTTTTGAAAATGTTCAGCCACGTGTTGGAGACAGTCTAACCTGGCATTGTCCCATTCCAGTTTATTTTTCTGACTAAGTCCCCTATTTTCTATACAAAAAAGAGACTTGATTTACTTAGCTGTTAGATTGACCCCATAATACCACTTACAGCTTATTGGAATCTAGTTTTAAACTCTCCTGTTGATTAATCTTTTTGTTTCTGCTATTTTGAATTTTTTCTTCCATTTATCCTTAAAGGAAAGGCTTAACAAATGTCCTCATATAGTGAATTTGCTATTCTTTTTACCCATTCAGGGACATTCAAAAATTTTGCATAACTGAGTTATTTAAATCCTGTCTTGGTCTTTGCCAGCCTGTTCTTTTAAATTTAAATGAATCAGTTGGTCTAGATCTAGTAGAGTCTAACAAAATCTTGAATCCTGAAGCAAATTTCTATTTTCCTAAGGATGAAGAAAACCCTTCATTATAGACCTCAACTCAGATCTGGATTATAGTTTATTTCGGCTTCTATGCTCTGCCTTCTGGTCTAGCATGGGGATATTGTGCAATGTGATTGTTACTGTCCTGAGAGAAAGGTGAGAAAGGACAGCTTGTTTAGGAGGTCTGAGGAAAGAGAAAAATAGAAAGGGTGAGAATGAGAATGAAGATAAATTTTTGTTGAGAAAAAGAGAGATTACTTGATTTTTGAGAAAACGTGTGTGGCTATTGCTCACTTCATAACGATAGCCTTTTATCACTGACTTCACCTACAAATGATCTCTAATTGACAAGTGGCAATAAAAGCAGCCATCTATTACATTTAATGTAGCTAATATATGTATGGACTAAGGTATAAGATGAAATGCTGTGTATTGCAAAGAAAAATAGACAGTTCCTGCCATGAGGGAGTTACACTGCAGTTGAAGCAGTAGAGTGTATGGTAACTGAGTGGATTGTGCACTCTTCTATGTACCAGACATGTTCTTAGACCCTGTAAAAATTTTCTCATGTTTAATCTCTAAAGTAGTTGTGAGAAATACATAGATTACCCATCCCCTTCCCCATTTTAGAGTTTGAGCAATGAAGACTTTGAAAATCTAGATGATTTTACCAAGGTTCCATAGCAAGAAGCATATAAAGCCAGGATTTTTAAAAATTTCTTTTAATTAGTTTCAAGTATACAGTACATTGGTTAGATGTCATATAGTTCATAAAACGATCCCGCCAATTGCTCCCTCCCTCCCTGATCCTCCACCTAGCCAACATATTAATACTAACTGCATTCCCTATGCCGAGTTCCTCATCTCTGTGGCCATCCATCAGCTACTAATTTTACTTCTTTAACCTTCCACCCCATTCTCTCAGCCTCTCAACACCCCGCTGCCGTCTGTCACCAAATTGTCCACTATATTTATGAGTCTGTTTTTGATTAGTTTGTTCTTTTTATTCCTTAGATTCTGCATATAAGTGAAATCATATAGTATTTATCTTTCTCTGATTGACTTAAATACCTTCTAGGGCCATCAAAGCAATATCTTTTTTCCATCCCATTCCTTTTAGTATGTTTGTGTCTATTAATCTGAAGTGAGTCTATATAGGCAACGTGTAGGGGGTCTTGTTTTCCTATCCATTAATCCACTCTATCTTTTAGTTGGAACACTTAATTCTTTTTCATTTGAGGTACTTATTGATAGAAATGTAGTTGCTACCATTCTTTATTCCTGTTTTTGATACATGTTTTTTCTTCTTAAAGAAGTGTCTCCAACATTTCCTGTAATACTGGCTTGGTGATGATAAATTCCTTTAGCTTATTTTTGTCTGGGAAGCTCTTTATCTGTCTTTCGACTCTAAATGATAACTGCTGGATAAAGTACTCTTAGTTGTAGATCCTGGGTCTTCATCACGTCAAATATTTTGTGCCAAGCCCTTCTGCCCTGCATAGTTTCTTTTGAGAAATCAGCTGCCAGTCTTATGGGTGTTCCCTTGTAGTAACTATCTGCTTTTTTCTTGCTGCTTTTAATATTCTTTCTTTGTATTTAACCTTTGGCACTTTATTTATGATGTGTCTTGGTGTGGGCCTCTTTTGATCCCTGTTTTATGGAATTCTCTTAGCTTCCTGGGGTTTTATATCCATTTCTTTCACCAGGTGAGGGAAGTTTTCCATCATTATTTCTTCAAACAGCTTTCAACATCTTGATTTTCTTCAGTTATGCCTATCAGATGGATATTTGGACCCTTAATAGTGTCCCATATTCTCCTTAAATTATTTTTATAGTCTTGGCATCTTTTTTCTTGCCATTGTGATTGAGTGTCCTTGGCTTTCTCATTCTCTAGGTAGGGCATTTGATTCTTTTCTTTATTTTCTTTGCTTATTCTTTTGTTTATTCCATTTAATATACTTTTTGTCTTGGATAATGTGTTCTTCATTTCAGAATGGTTCTTTTATAATTAACATTTCCATTTTTATGTTTTTTTATCTCTTTGTTGATGCTCTCACTGAATTTATCTACACGTCCCAAAAATTCATTGAGCATCTTTATAAGCAGTGTTTTGAACTCAATCTGTTACATTACTTGACTCCATTGTATCTGGATCTCTGTTCTGTTCTTGCATATGGCTTCTGCTTCTTTGTCTTTCCATATTGGCTGTCTTTCTGTGTCTGTTTCTATATACTAAGCAAAGCTCCTAAGTCTCTTGGTCTTATTAGTGTGGATTTTTTAAGTAGGTAACAGTGGCACAGTCCTGAGAGGGGTTCAGCTGCAGGCCAAAGTTAGCCCAAACCTCTACCCCTCTGGGGCCACCTGTTAAGATTCAGCAAGCAATCCACAGATGCTGTGCTTATAGTTGCCTCAAAGGCCACACTAGAAACTGAGGCCAGCTGCCTCCGGTGTGAGTCTAAGCGCTGCTCAGCAAGAAGCACCTGACTTGCAGAGGATATACCTGAATGTGGTTTGGGTGGGGCCGTGAGTTGCGTGAGGCAGGGTTTCAGTGAATCCTCTAGGCTGAGTGACTTCTGTTATCCAGTTCAGTGACGACTCCACTATGGCGGCACTGAGTCTGCGCACTTGGAGGGGTAGGGCTGAACAGAGGAACAATGGATACTGCTGGTTCTCTGTACAGAGTGAGTCTCACCTCGGCCCTCACTCTGACAATGTTTCTCGCCCTGTAAGTCCCTGGTGCCCCCTGCACGCAGCTGAATCGGCACTGGTGTTCAGAGCAAGCAGGTCTGTCACCGAGAAAATCCACTTGCCAATGCAGCCCCTTTAAGAGGCATCTGCCGCTGCCGCTGCCACAGCCTCTGTCTCACTCAGCCACTCAAGACTTGGCAGCTCCGCGTCCTCTCCTCGTCCTACCTTCTGCTGTTGCAGGGTGATTTCTTGGATTTCTCCCTAGTTGTATGGCTTCTTCATCTGGATCCTACCTTCTGCTGTTGCAGGGTGATTTCTTGGATTTCTCCCTAGTTGTATGGCTTGTTCATCTGGATCCTAAGCAATTTTTCCTTGCTGCTTGCTCCTTGTTTCCGTCACAACTTTGATTTGGTCACCAGAGGGATGAACAGAGCCTCTATTGTCTATGCCATTTTTTTCCTCCCATGAAGCCAGGATTTGAATTTAGTCTAAGACATACACAAATAACTATAGATGGCAGAATGAAACATTTAATTACAGGGGCACAAAATGAGCCATTGGAGTTTAATACCAACAAAGTCTCTTTAGTTCAGGAATGTTCACAAAGGAGGTAGCATTTGAACTGGGCTTTGCAAGTGGAGGATAAGATTTTAACGGCTGGGTATGGCAAAGAAGGCAAATGAGTGATAGTGTTGAGATTTGAATACAATTCAGTCTGAAGCCAAAGACTATTTTCTTTACATTACACAAAATTAGAACAATGAGAGAAAATGTTGGAAGCCAATGCAACTGAAAAAGGATTGTATTACCTTGACTGATAAAAAAAAAAAAGGCTGAGAAAGAAGGTCAAGAGAGGAACCTGAGGGTCTTACAGTTCAAACACCACAGTTCTTCAATACAGATCAAATTATTCCAAATACATAATTAACTACGGAGATTACTTTTAGTTTCTCTCCTTGGCAACTGTTATCTCAGGACCAGTATTTCCGATGCTCGGTGGTAGAATGGCAATGGAGCAACATGGAGGTAGGGCTGGGTGTGTGAGGTGATATAGCAAGAGGACTGGAAAATGCTTTTGATAGAAGTCACTGTATTCTCTGATGTATTTATTTTTAGTTCAAACCATTTTACAATATGAAACCCTTATCAGAGGCGGATAAAGAAAAGGCAAGAAATCAGATGATTCCAAAACTAAGTGACTTATTGGAATTTGCACAGAAGGAGAAAAAATTTGTGATATTTGATCTTAATACTCCTCCACCAAAACATCCTCTTAGAAAGACATTTGTGCGCCATGTAGTAAGCGTGATCCTCGACTCTCAAATTGAGCAACATCTGGTATGTCTATCTCAGTATTTATGGTAGAGGTTGGGAGGTGGGTAGCATGTCCCACGAGCATAGCAGTTGAACCAGCCCTATCTTATAGATCTGTAAATAAATTTGATTTCTATAGAAATGGGGATTGTTGCTTATATAGCTACATGTGGCAATCTAAGAATGACCCACTTATATTTATCTCAGTGAAGAAAAACAGTGAGGCTGTTTGCTATTCCAAACCAAATCAAATAAGCACTCTGTTAAAAGGAATGTGTGTAATGACTATATGATGTGATTGCACCATCACCAATGTAAAACTATTAGAAAGGGCCTGGGGAACACTAGGCTTTGAGGACTTGGCTTCAATTTATGATGTAGAAAGTCAGCTGGTTCTTATTTGAGCAGCGATTTGTTCATCATGGTATTCAGAAGCAACTCTCTGCATTAGGGTAGTCAATCATTTCAAATCTCTTAAATTCTCAGAATATGGGAGAGTACTATGAATGAAACAAGTATGTATCTTTTTTGCCAATGGAACTGTTTCCACAAATGAGGGACAGGAGCATTCTCTGTAAGCAGGAAATGAGCCTTCTCAAAGATGATTTTTTGCATCAGCCAGGGGAGTTGCTAAAAATTCCACCTTTAATCCACACTTACTAACCCTCATCCACTTTGGCTAGTATGCAGCTATCTGCACACAATGGGCCCTCAACTCAAGGGCGTATTGTGTGCAAATAGCTGCAATGTTACCTGAGGAAATTCAACAACCCTGGTGAAAGCCCTATTATGGGAGTTCATTAGGCAATATTAGGCTAAGGGCTAGAATCTTTCTGTTGCCTATAGACTGTTACCAGTTCTGGAATGGGATTCCTTCTATTTTACATGGAGCTCTTTGCACCTAGACAGATGATTATCTACTGAAAGACTTCCTGTTTCTCCTTACAGATTTATTGGTTGACAGCTTTTGATAGAATGTATGTCAAGAGAAAAGCTCCTGGTTTTCAGCAAGTGGGTCGATTATACTCCATTGAACGCCTTACGAAAGAAAATATCAGCAAAATAAATGTTGACTATAAGAGGTTGTTCTACAATGGGTTGAGGTAAGTGTTTGACCACCCCCCTCTTGGCACATAGTGCCTTGCTTGCACAAAATCTGCATTCTGACCAAGATATCTGCATATCTTCCGCTTCTTCAGAATTTTGTGTGTGTCTATCCTTTTAGAATCTCCTATTCTCCCTATCTTGCCCTTCCCTCCCTGTCTTCCTCTCTCCCTCTGCCCACAAACATTTATCAAGTATAGACTAAGTCCCTGGAACATCGTCTTCTGCCACTTCTTTGTGCTTTACTCTCTCATTCAACACATGTTTTTGTATGCTTGGCATTTTTGTTTTTATATAAGGTGATCATTGAAAAGTCAAAATTTAAAAAGTTATTTCTTCCTGCCATTACCAGATGAATTACTGTACCTCACAAATAGCTTCGTGATCTAGATAGTCATATTTCTTATAGGTGTAATTAAGAGCATTACTAAATCAACTTAGAAAACCTCCAAAACATCCAAACATGAGAAGAAACTAAAATTATCAACCACCAGATTTGTAAATATATAATTAGAGACAGATTTTCAGAATTAAAAGCACCTGGGAATAAAATGTAAACTCTTTCAAACTGAACTGTTATTGATCACTGCTTAATTTAAATCCATATCCTCTCTCTTAGATTTAAAAGTAATGTTTTCAGATAATCCTAAATGTTTCAGAGACAGTGTCTTTTTTGGAGATATATGTATCCCAAATCTCTGTGAGCTTAATAAAAATTCCCCTAGATACCTTTCTGCATCTCAGGCCATGAACTAGGCTATGGGATGCATCTCTGTTTCTGTTCCTGCTTTCTTGCCTTTTGACCACAGGATAGTTTATCATAAAATATTTTTTTTTCCAGCATTGGAAAATTATGTTTTACCTCTATTTCCTAATCAGAAGATTTCTCTTTGCCAACTACTCTATTTTGAGTGTATTTTTTTAAATTTTTTTACTTTTTTCAAAGAAGAAATGGTTCTAAGATGATTTCCTTTTCTTCTAATCATAATTTAGATTAATCTAATAGTTGAGAAAACTTTTAATAGCTTCTATTTATTGAACTTTAATTATGTGTCAGGTTCTGTGGTTGGTAGACCACAGGTTCTTTTCCAAATCCTGGCCTACCCATCAGCCACACATATAACTTTGGACAAGTTTCTAATTATCAGTGTTCTTATTTGTCAGTTGAGAATAACAATAACCTGATGGAATGATTAAATGATTAAATGAGTTACTTTTTATTATGCACCTAGCCAAATGTTGGTCAAATGTAAGAACACAATAAATGTTAGCTTTTATCATCACTGTCCTTTTACGGTGTGTCCTGTAAGTTATCTTCATCCCTTTCCCCTTGCCTCTAACCCTTATTCCTTGCAATTACTGTTCTCCCTTTCTATAATTTCAAGAATGTTACATAAATCGTATCATAATGTATATAACCTGTTGTGATTGTATTATTTACAGATAATTCCCTTGAGATCCGTCCAGGTTGTTGCATGTATCCATGGTGTGTTCATTTTGTTGCTGAGTCATATTCTATTGTATGGATGTACTGTAGTTGATCATTTACCAACTTAAGAATATTTGATTCCTATTTATGAGCTATTATAAAGAAATATTGTGAACATTTGTGTATAGGTTTTCATGTGAACATATTTTTTTTAACTAAAATTCAGTAGTTTACTTAAATTTCCTTCATTTAAGAAAATGTTTAAATTTTGGTAAAATACACATAACATAAAATTTTTTATTTTAATCACTTTAAATGTATATTTCAGTGGTTTAAACATATTTATAACATTATGCAACCATCACACCATTCATCTACCTAATTCTTTTCATCTTGTAAACTCAAATTCTATGCTTATTAAACAATAATCTTACATTTCCCCCACCCCCAGAGCTTGGCAACCACTATTTCATTTTCTGTCCGAATGGTTTTGACTGTTGTAAGTGGTGTCATATAGTATTTGTCTGTTTTTGTGACTGGCTTATTTCACTTAAAGTCCTCAAGTTTCATCCATGTTGAAGTCAACCATTACAGAAGTTCCTTCATTTGTAAGGCTGAATAATATTTCATTGCATGTATATTTCACAATTTTCTTACCTATTCATCGGTTGATGGACGTTTGGGTTGCTTCCACATTTTAGCTATTGTGAATAATACTGCTTTGAACATGGGTGTACAAACATCTCTTTAAAACTCCGCTTTCACTTCTTTTGGATATAGAGACCTACCTCATTTTCTTGTGTTTAGCTTTATTATACTTCATAGATATCGAATTTTTTTACAAATTGATGATTTATGGCAACCCTGCATTGAGCAAGTCAATTGGCATTTACTCTCTTTGTGTATCTGAGTCACATTTTGGTAATTCTCACACTATTTCAAACTTTTTCATTATTATTATTACATTTGTTATGGTGATCTGTTATCAGCGATCTTTGATATTACTATCGTAATTGTTTTGAGATGCCACAAATCTCACCCATGTAAGATGGATAAATGTTGTATATGTTCTGGTGGCTCCATCAATTGGCCACTCCCCCATCTCTCTCTCTCTCTTCTCAGGCCTCCCACAACAGTACTGCATTTAGGCCAACTAATAATCCTCTAAGTGTTCAAGTGAAAGGCAGAGTCACATGTCTCCATTTTAAATCAAAACCTCGAAATGATTAGGTTCAGTGAGGAAGGCATGTGGAAAGCTAAGACAGCCAAAGAGCTAGGCCTGATGTGCTAGTTGTGAATGCAAAGGAAAAGTTCTTGGAGGAAATTAAAAGTGCTACTCCAGCGAACATACAAACGATTAGAAAGGAAAACAACCTTATTGTAGATATGGAGAAAGTTTTAGTGGTCTGGTAGAAGATCAAACCAACCATAACATTCTACTTAAGCCAAAGTCTGATTCAGAGCAAGGCCCTAACTCTCTTCACTTCGGCGAAGGCTGAACGAGAAAGGAAGCTGCAGAAGGAAAATTTGAAGCTACCAGAGGTTGGTTCATGAGTTTTAAGGAGAGAAACCACCTTCACAACATAAAAGTGCAATGTAAAGCAGCAAGTGCTGATATAGAAGCTACAGCAAGTTATCCAGAAGATCTAGCTAAGATAATTAATGAAGGTGGCTATACTAAACAATAGATTTTTCAATGTAGATGAACAGCATTATATTGGAAGGAGATGCCACCTAAGGACTTTCACAGCTGAAGAGGAGAAATCAATGCCTAGCTTCACAGTCTCAAAGGACAGGCTGACTCTTTTATTAGGGTCTAATGCAGTTGGTGACTTTGAATTGAAGCCGTTGCTCACTTACCAATCCAAAATTCCTAATGCCCTTAAGAATTATGTTGAACCTACTCTACCTGAGCTCTATAAATGGAACAACAAAGCCTAGATGATAGTACATTGCTTTACAGCATGATGTACTGAAGATTTACACCTGCCTTTGAGACCTACTGCTCAGAAAGAAAATTCCTTTCAAAATGTTACTGTTCATTGACTATGCATCTGGTCACACAAGAGCTCTTATGGAGATATACAAGATAATGATTTTTCGTGCTTGCTAACACAACAGTCATTCTGTAGTCCATGGATTCAAGGAGTTATTTTGACTTTTAAGTCATATTATTTATGAAGGTTTATTATTTTGTAAGGCTCTAGTTGTCATAGATAATGATTCCTCTGATGGGTCTGGGCCAAGTAAATTGAAAACTTTTTGAAAAGGATTCACTGTTCCAGATGCCATTAAGAACATTTGTCATTCATGGGAAGAGGTCAAAATACCAACATTAACAGGAGATTGGAAGAAATTGATTTCAACTCTCATGGATGGTTTGAGAGGATCGACTCTAATTTTGAAAGAAGTTTTACTGTGAGTAAAATTCTGTCATACAGCATCATATGCTATAGAAAAATCCGTGAAAGTAAGAGGCAATGATGGTTTTTATTTTATTTTATGAAATTGGTACAGCCAACCCAACCTTCAGTAATCACCATCCTGATCTGTCAGAAGCCATCAACATCAAGATAAGACCCTCTACCAGCAAAAAGATCATGACTTGTCGAAGGCTCAGATGATGGTTAGCATTTTTTAGCAATAAAGAATTTTTTTAATTAAGGCGTGTACATTTTTTTCTTAGACATAATGCTATTGCACACTTAAACTACAGTATAGTGTAAGCATAAATTTTTTTTCTTTTGACTCTGGTCAACTATTTCCTTAGAGGATCTTCTTCTTTTTTTTAAATTAAATTGATTGAGGGTGACATTGGTTAATAAAATTATATAGGTTTCAAGTATATAATTCAATATGCACTGGGAAACTAAAAAATTTGTGTGACTGGCTTTATTGCAATATCTGCTTTATTGCAGTGTTCTGATACCAGACCTGCAATATCTCCAACATATGTCTGTATACCCAGAAGTGGAATTGCTAGATCATATAGTTATTCTATTTTTATTTTTTGGAGAACCACCATATTGTTTTCCACAGCAGCTGTACCAGCAGTGCACAAGGTTCTAATTTTTACATATCCTCTGTATCCTTATTGATTTCTGTTTGAGGTAGCCATTCTAATGAGTTGATATTAGTTCTTCTTTAACTGTTTGGTGGAATTCACCAGTAAAGTCATTGAGTCTAAAAATTTTATTTTTCAGGAGATTTTTGTTTAATGATTCAATCTCCTTACTCATTAGAGGTCTTAACATTTTCTAGTTCTTCATGATTCAGTCTTGGTAGATTTTGTGTTTCTAAACAAAATTTTTCCATTTAATCCAGGTTATCCAATTTGTTGGGGGGAACAGTTGTTCAAAGTACTCTCTTATAATCCTTTTCATTTCTTTAAAATTGGTAGTAATGTCCCCAACTTTTATTTCTGATTTGGGTAATTTGAAGGTTTTTTTTCTTATTAGTCTATCCAGCTAAAGGTTTATTATTTTCGTCAATCTTTTCAAAAATCTAAGTTTTGGTTTCATTGATTTCTTTGTTGGTTTTCTCTTCTCTATTTTGTTTATGTCAGCTTTAATTTTTATTATTTTCTTACCTTTGTTGAGTTAATTTTTCTTTTTCTAGTTTTTGTAAAGTTTGGTTATTGACTTGAGATCTTTCTTGTTTTTTAAATGTAAGCATTGATAGCTATAAAAATTTCCCCTAGAACCATTTTTGCTGCATCCCACGAGTTTTGATATGTTGTTTTCATTTTTCATCCAAGTATTTTATAACTTCCTTTGTGATTATTTTTTTGATTCTTTGTTTAAAAGTGTGTTGTTTAATTTCCATAAATGTGTAATTTTCTAGTTTTTCTTCTGTTAATTAACTTCTAGCTTCATCCTGTTGTGATTGAAGAAGATACTTTGTATGATATCTGTCTTTTTACAACTATTGACACTTAATTTGTGATCTAATATATGGTCTATGCTAAAAAAAATACCCCATGTGCACTTGAGAAGAATGTATATGCTGTTATTTCTGGGTTTAGTGTTTTGTGTATTTCTGTTAGGTATAGTTGGTTTCTTGTGTTGATTAAAAACTATTTAGCTTCTGTCTGCTCATTCTATCTATTTTTGAGAATGAGATTTTGAAGTCTTCAACTATTATACAACAATTATTGTATTTTTCTTAATGTATATTGTCCTTTTTTGTCTCTTGTAACCTCTTTTGATTTAAAGCCATTTTGTCTGGCAATGTGGCCATGCATGCTGTTTTTGGTACCTCTTTGCATGGAACATCTTTTTTTCATCCTTTTACTTGCACTCTATATGTGTCTTTGGATCTAAAATGCATCTTTCATAGACAGCATAAAGTTAGATCATGTGTTTTTATTCATTTTTTCATCTCTGTCTTTTGATTGGAGAGTTTAATCCATTTATATTTAAAATAATCACTGATAAGGAGGGACTTTTATTATTTTGTCACTTCAGTAATTTCTGTAAATATTTGTTATTTCGTTTCTATCATCTGATATTTTGTTATTTCTATATGCTTTATAGCTTGTTTGTACCTTATTTTTTGCTTTACTTTTGTTTTTTGTGTTTAGTTGATTATTTTGTGGTAAAATGTTTATATCTTTTTCTCACTTTTGTGTATATTTATACCTATTTTCCTTGTGATTACCATAGGAATTACATTTAACTTAAAGTTATGACATTTTGAATTTATACCAGCTTAACTTCAATAACATACAAAACTCTGCTCCTTTATAGCTCCATTCCTACCCTTTTCAGTTGTCTGTCCAATTACTCCCACACCATCTATTGTAAAAACTCTTTTTATTCCACTGAATTACTGTTGCACCTTTCTCAAAAATCATTTGGGCATATTTGTGTGGGCATATTTCTGGGTATTAAATTACATACCACTGATCTATGTATCTATGCTTTCTAATACCATACTGTTTTGATTTCTGTAACTATATAGTAAGATTTAATATTGGGTAATGTGTTTCACTCCCAATTTCTTTTTCTTTTTCAAGATGGTTTTAGTTTCTTTGGGGTTGTGCTTTTCCATATACATTTTAGAATAAGCTGGCCTAATTGTACAAAAAACATTGCTGGGATTTTGGTAGGAGTTGCATTAAGCCTGCAAATCAATTTGAGGAGAATCGACATCTTTATAATGTTGAGTCTGCCAATCCATGAACACATATGTCTCTCCATTTACTTAAATCATTTTTAATTACTGTTATCATTTTTTAGTTTTCAACTTACAGATCCTATACTTAATTTGTCAAATTTATACCTAGCTATTTCATTTTCTTTGAGGTAATTTTTAATTTCATTGTATTTTTAATTTCAGTGTCTGTATATTCATTATTAATATACAGAATTGTGATCTTTTTTGAGTGTGTTTCAAAAAGTTTAGAAAGTAGTTTTTACTACTCTTTTCTTGTTTCTATTTTTTAATTTATCTTTAGGGAATCTGTAGAATTGTCTTAGAGACATACTGGGTAAATAATTGATGACACTCCTACAAAGGTGGTATTATTATTTTTACCTTACAGTTTATATACCAAGCATTAGAACTTGCCACACTAGTATATGACAGAGCTGAGATTCAAACCCCAAATGCTATACCAACTCAATTTTCAAAAAAAATTTTTTGAAGGCACTTACATTGTGTATTTTCTGAGAAATTTAATCCCTGAAAATGACAACTTGATTAAAATTACTAGAAACTTTTCTATTTATCTTCTTCCTGTCTCTAGATAGTGCAGAAGTATCTACCAATATTTAGTGCGTTGGGTTCCATTTCCCCTACTCAGTGCTTATAAAACTTATTTATATTTGAATTTAAATATTCACCTATATAAATATAAATTTATGTAATATATAAATAAATATATAAATTTATTATCTGTATATAAATAAGAAATATAAATACATTTATATAATGAAATAAATATTCATTTATTCATTCCTTCAATTATGATTTATGAAGGCAGATATTTTGCTAGGTACTGGATATACAGAGATGAATAAGGCACTGTCTCTGCATTTAATTTGCTTATACTCAAGTAAAGAAGACTGACAGGAAAGCAGATAGAGTATTGTCAAGTGCTTAGATGAAAGTAAGTATAATTGCTACCTAAGAGTGTGCTGGAGCTGGATCATACCAGCTCATGGTAGCCAATTATTAAAATACTCACAAACTTTAGAAACCTGTTTTACCAGTGGTAGCTTGAAATTGGCTATTTACACCATGGAAATTGGCAAATAGTACAAATAAGGGTTTTCTTTTCCCTCCCTCCATCCCTCCCCCTGCCTCTCTCTTTCTTCTTTCCTCTTTTCCTTTAGGACATCCATTTTACTAACATACCACTATTGGTGTAGGAGGTATTAAATCCAGTCCTTTATCTCATTGCAACATGAGCCCATTCTGCATGTCATATCATAAATTGTCCTAGGACCAGCTGCTTCTGGTGATCTAAACAACAGCCTTTCTTTCACAAACATGGTGGCTGTTCCCCTTTTAGATAGTAAGAGTGAGATTAAGTCTAAATCCCCCTGTGGGTTCTGTTTTTGTTCCAGAGATTATAAAGCAGCTAACATCAACATCAACTTATACATCGTCAATGAACCTTGGCTCTACTCACTGGCCTGGTGCTCCAGGATTCACTCAGTGACCACAGACAACATTCAGCTCCTGAGGCAGATAAATCACCCTTACTTCTTCATGGTGAGCTGGTTGCCCAGATTGTTCTTCCAAGTCTGGTACAGTAGGAGTCTGTGTAACTGACCTGACTCATACATTGCCCACTGTGCCATCTCCTGGGGAGCTACTTAAGAGCAGAGACTTCTGAGATATTGGAGATGTGGCATTCTCCCTTTTATAACCCAGGTCCTTCTGTGATTTTCAGGGATAAAAAGATATTTTTCTAACAATTACTGTTTATTCTTACAATGTGCTTTTCACGCATTATGTAATTTAGTCCTCTGAGTTAGCCACTGTTATTATCCCCATGAGGAAACAAGCATGAAGATATTAAGATTCTTGCACATTGTTGTTTCATGATGCAAGATTCAGAATGAGGTTTGAATCTAGAGTTTTGTTATTATAGTCCTACCTTCCTAGAGGCATGGCAACAATGACAATGGCATGGGATATGGAGAGAAAAACAAGTGTACTTGACTCCAAAGTGAAAACTGTGTGTCCTAAACAAAATACTTTTGAAGAGGAGAGTCAGTGTTTAGTCACATAGCTTGGTTTCCCCTTCTGGCCCTGTTATTGCTTATTGCCAGAGGGTTGGGGACCTTAAGACCCGGGTAACAGTCCTAGCTAAATCTCATCATTTATTTGTAGAGGGAGCCCCAGCTTATCAGTTAACTGTTAACAGAGCCTGTTTTTCTTATCTTTGTAGAATAGGTTGACAGAGTGGTACACAATAGTATATACCAGAAAATGGTTTAATTTCTCTTCATTGACTCTTTATACCATTCTGTGAGCTAGACCTTTCCCTGACCTTGAATGAAATCTTACTCTGATCCCATAGCTTTTCTAGTCACTCTTAGATAATTTCTAAAAGTTCATGTTAATCACCAGAAAGCCTCAATTCAGTATCAAATTATCCAGTCCAGAATAATAACCCAAACTCTAAACTGCTTTGAAAGTTAAAGCTTTAGACAGAGAAGTCTAAATGAAAAACTTAAATATTTCAGGTTGACTTCTTCATACCTCCATCCTAACTAACTTCTTTTTCTGATGTGTTCAGGGACAGGACCAAGGAGAGTGGGGATCAAGGTCAGGGGCACAATCTCACAGGGCCAGTAGTGCATTGAGGCCCTCTGGTGGCATTATCAGATTGTTGACCTTTTTTTCTCAGTGACTTGGGCAGCTTTCTGGAAATGACCTTGAAGGAAATATTGGATGGCAGATCCCTTGGCAAGAGTGAAGCTTCTCCACCTGTCTGTCCTTATATAGTTTCTCTTCATGTGTGCTATATATTTTTATAATGTTTTTGTCTTTTAAAATTGATTAGAAAGAAAATTTATGCATTATATATAATTTAATCATTGTAACCATGCATAAATTAGAAAGCAACATACACCTTCATAATCCTATCCCACTAATTCAGTAATGTCTCAAAGTTGTCCCTTTGGATATATTAAATAAAACTTTTCATTTTAATATTTTAATTGATAATATTTGAATTCATGTGATTCAAAATTCAAAAAGGAAAAATTGTATATAAGTAAAAAAAACTTCCTTCTACAACAGGCCTTGGCCTTTTTAAAGGACTCCATGTCACTTTGTTCAGGGATGTAGGGCCAGTATCCACGGGCTTTCTCAAGCAGCCCATACTCTGGTGTTAGAACATACAGATTCAAGTCTTGGCTTTACCAGTTATTGTGTAAACTTGGAAATGTTAGTTAACCTGTCTGCGCTTCAGTTTGTTTATTTGTAAATGGGAGATAATAATAATAGAAACACTTTTATCTAACACAGCCTTATCTGATCATTGATCTGTTAATTGAAAAGGTTTAAGTGGGGAATCAGAAAAAGTATACAGTCTATCAGCTTTTCCTATTTAAAAAAGCTCACCTAAAACTTAGTGGCTCTAAAGAAACAAATATCTGTCACATTCTGTATGATGGTTGAGTGGTTCCTCTGGTCTGACCCAGCTTGGTTGGGCTATATGGTCTAGGATGGCCTCATTTATATGTCTGGGGTCTTACCTGGGAGGACTGGAGTGTCGTCTTCTTGTGATCACTCGTCCTCAAGGCAGCCAACTTGAGCAGTGGGTTCCTAGCAGCAAGAGAGGTCAAGCAGTGGTGGCAATGTGTTCCCAGCAGGAAGAGTGGTCAAGCCCCAATGCACATGTACTTTTCAAATTTTCCCAGTGTGATATTTGCTAATGTTCCATTGGCCAAAAAAAAATATCTCATGGTCAAGTCCAGATTCAAGGTGGGGCAGGAGAGAAACAGACTCCACCTCTTGATGGGGAGGAACAGCAAAGTCACATTGCATATGGGCTTGTTTTTCTTTATTAAATTTATTGGGGTGACATTGGTTAATAAAATTATATAGTTTTAAGTGTGCAATTCAACAGTACATCATCTATACATTACATTGTGTTCACTACTCAAAATCAAATCTCCTTCCGACAGCATATATTTGACCCCTTTTACCCACTTTACCCTTAGCTACCTCCCCCTATTCCTTTCCCTCTGGTAACCACTAAACTGTTGTCTGTGTCTATGAGTCTCTGTTTGTGTCATTCGTTTGTTGCTTTCCATTTTACATCACATATGAGTGAAATTACATGGTTCTCAACTTTTTCTGTCTGACTTACTTCACTTAGCATGATGATCTCAAGATCCATTCATGTTGTTGCAAATGGCAGTATTTCATCTTTTCTTATGGCTGAGTAATATTCCATTGTATGTGTGTACCACATCTTCTTTATCCAGTCATCTGTCGAAAGATACTTGGGTTGTTTCTGTGTCTTAGCCACCGTGAATAATATTGCAATAAACATTAGGATGCACATATCTTTATGGATAAACGTTTTCAAATTTTGGGTGTGTATAGCCAGAAGAGAGATTGCTGGGTTATGTGGTAATTCTATTTTTAATTTTTTTGAGGATACTCCATACTGTTTTCTGTAGTAGAAAACAGTGCATGAGAGTTCCTTTTTCCCCCGCAACCTCTCCAATATTTGTTGTTACTTGTTTTGCTGATAATAACCATTCTAACAGGTGTGAGATGGTATCTCGTTGTGGTTTTGATTTGCATTTCCCCAATAGCTAGTGAATTTGAGCATCTTTTCATATGTCTTTTGGCCGTTTGTATGTCTTCTTGGGAGAAGTGTTTTTTCAGATTCTCTGCCTGTTTATTAATTGGATTGTTTGTTTTTTTGTTGTTTAGTTGAATGAGTTCTTTACATATTTTGGATATTAGCCTGATCTGAAGTGTTCGTAAATATCTTCTCCCATTCGGTTGGTTGCCTCATTGTTTTGTTGATGGTTTCTTTTGCCATGCAGAAGATTTTTAGTATTATATGGTCCCATTCATTTATTTTTGCTTTTACTTCCCTTGCTTTTGAAGTCAAATTCATAAAATCTTCTCTAAGACCAAGGTGCATGAATTTAGTACCTATGTTTTCTTCTATGCAATTTGTTGTTTCAGGTCTTACTTATATTTAGGTCTTTCATCCATTTCAAGTTAATTTTGGTGTATGGTGACAGATAGCAGTCAAGTTTCATTTGTCTGCACATGGCTTTCCAATTTTCCCAGCACCATTTATTGAAGAGGCTTTTTTTTCTCCATTATTTGTTTTTGGCTTTTCTGTAGAAAATTATTTGCCCATATATATGTGAGTTTATTTCTGGGTTCTCAGTTCTGTTACACTGTTCTGTGTATCTGTTTTTCTGCTTATCTGTTGTTACTTTGTAGTATAATTTGAAGTCAGGGAGTGTGATACCCCTGGCCTTGATCTGTTCCCTCAGGATTGCTTTAGTTATTAGGGGTGTTTAGTGGTTCCATACAAATCTGATGATTTTCTTTTCTATTTCTTTAAAAAGTGCCATTGGAGTTTTGATGGGGATTACATTAAATCTGTATATTACTTTGGATAATATGGCCATTTTTATTATGTTGATTCGTCCAATTCATGAACATGGATTATCTTTCCATTTCTTTGTGTATTCTTCAATTTCCTTTAAGTAATGTGTTGTAGTTTTCAGTGTATAGGTAATTTCCATCGTTTGTTAAGTCTATTCCTCAGTATTTTATTCTTTTAGTTGCAATTGCAAAACGAAAGTTGTTTTATTCTTTCTTTTTCTGAAAATTCATTGTTAGGAACATGTGGATTTTTGTACATTGATGTTGTATCCTGCAACTTTACTGTATTTGTTTATTGTTTCTAATAGTTTTTTGGTGGAGTCTTTTGGGGTTTCTATATAAAGAATCATGTTGTTGCAAAAAGTGACAATTTGACTTCTTCATTCCCAATTTAGATGACTTTTCTTTCTCTTGCCTGATTGCTCTTGCTAGGACTTCCAATACTACATTGAATAATAGTGATGAGAGCGAGCATCTTTGTCTTGTTCCTGATCTTAGAGGAAAAGCTTTCGGGTTTTTACCATTAAGTATAATATTAGCTAATGGTTTGTCATATATGGCTTTCATTATGTGCAGGTACTTTCCTTCTATATCCATTTAATTGAGTGTTTTAATCATAAGTGGATGCTGTATCTTGTCAAATGCTTTTTCTGAATCTGTTGATATGATCATATGATTTTAACCTTTATTTTTTGATGTGGTGTATCACAGCAATTGATTTGCATGCATTGAACCATCATTGCACCCCTGGAATGAACCATCACTTGATTGCAATGTATAACCTTTTTAATAATGTATTGTTGTATTTGATTTGCTAGTAGTTTGTTTAGGATTTTTGTATGTGTATTATTCAGAGATGTTGGTCTGTAGTTTCCTTTTTTGTGTGTTACCTTTACCAGGTTTCGATATCAGGGTAATGTTGACCTCATAAAATAAATTAGGAAGTATTTCCTCTTCAGTTTTTTGGAAGAGTTTGAGAAAGACAGGTATTAAATATTTTTTGAATGCTTGGTAGAATTCACTAGTGAAGGCATCTGGTCTTGAACTTTTACTTTTTAGGAGGTTTTTGATGATTGTTTCAATTTCCTTACTGTTGGATCAGTCTATTTAGAGTTTCCAGTTCTTCGTGATACAGTCTAGGAAAGTTATATATTTCTAAGAACTTGTACATTTCTTCTAGGTTATTGAATTTGACGGCATATAGCCTTTCATAGTATTCTTGTATGATTCTTTGTATTTCTGTGATATCTGTCATAACTTCTCCTCTTTCATTTCTGATTTTGTTTATTTGTGTCTTTTCCTTTTTTTTTTCCTTAGTGAGTTCAGCCAGCCCTTTGTTGCGTTAATTTTTTCTAGTGTCTTTTTGTTTTCAATTTCATTTATTTCTATTCTAATTATTATTATTCCCATATTTCTGATGACTTTGGACTTCATTTGCTCTTCTTTTTCTATTTCTTGAAGATGTAATATTTCAGATTTTTCTTGTTCCTTGAGGTAGGCCTATAATGACATAAACTTTGCTCTTATCACTTTTGCTGTATCCCAAAAGTTTTGATATGTTGTAGTTTCATTCTTATTTGTTTCTATGTATTTTTAGATCTCTCCTATTATTTCTTCATTGACTCAGTCATTCCTCTGTAACATGTTGTTTAACCTCCATATATTTGTGGGTTTTTCTACTTTCTTTTCGCAGTTGATCTCCAGTTTCAAAGTATTGTGTTTGGAGATTATGCTTGGTATGATTTCAGTCTTCTTAAATTTCAACATATGGTCTATCCTTGGAGAATGTTCCATGTGCACTAGAGAACAATGTATAATCTAGTGATTTGAGATAAAAGGCTCTGTATAAATATTGATTATGTCCATTTGGTCTAATGTGTCATTTAAGGCTAATATTTCCTTATTGATTTTCGGTTTGGAAGATCTATCCATAGCTGTCAGTGGAGTCTTTAGGTCTCCTACTATAACTGTATTTTTAGTCAGTTTCTCCCTTTAGTTCTACTAGTACTTGCTTTATATATTTTGGTGCTCCCTGATTGGGAGCATATATATTGATAAGCGTTATGTCTTCTTGATGCATTGCCACTTTAAGCATAATGAAATGCCTGTCTCTGTCTCTTGCTACCTTTTTTACCTCTTAAGTCTATTTCATCAGATATAAGTATGGCTATACCTACTTTTCTCTGGATGCTGTTTGCTTGGAATATTGTTTTCTACCCTTTCACTTTGAGTCTATATTTGTCCTTGCACCTGAGATGTGTCTCTTGATGGCAGCATATGGTTGCATTTTGTTTTTTGATCCAGTCTGTTACTTTGTGCCTTTTTATTGATGAGTTCAGATTATTTACATTTACGTTGATTATTGATGTATGAGGATTTCCTTTAGCCATCTTATCTTTTGTAGCTCGGTGTCTTCATCATTTTTTGGCCTTCTGGTTCTCTCTGTTATTTTAGTTTGGAGATATTCTATAATTTTTTTTCTTCTATTCCCTCTTTTTTATATTATGTGTCTCAGTTCTGGCTTTTCTTGTGTGGTTACCACTAAGTTTGTGTAAAGGAAAATTTCATATATACAGTAGTCCTTTTTCTTCTACATGCATCTTATCTCCATTCCCCTTTGCAAATTCAGACCTTGACCCCCTCCCATTTTATGTTTTTATTGTCACAAATTATCCCTATTTATGCTGTGTGTTCATTTCCAAGTTGTAGTAGCTATTGTTATCGTCTTCTTTTTTTATGTTTTTACCTCCTTTAACTTTCATGTTATATTTAAGTATATATTGCCCTATTCTGTATAAGAGTTGCACTTTCCTGCTTCTATCTGCCAGTCTGTCTGTCACCCTACTCATAGTTTTGTATCCTTTTGCCTTTTTGTTTCAAGTAGAATAACCCCTTTCAGTATTTCCTGTAATGCTGTGGTAAATTCCTTCAGCTACTGTATGTCTGGAAAGGTTTTTATTTCTCCTTCATATCTAAAAGATGACTTTGCTGGACATATTATTCTTGGCTAGTAACTTCTCTCTTTTAAATTTTGAACATTATATCCCACTTCCTCCTAGCTTATAGTTTCTGCTGAAAAATCCAATGATAGTCTAATGGGTTTTCCTTTATAGGTTATCGTCTTCCCTGACTGCTTTGAGAATTCTTTCTTTTTCACTAATTTTTGACAATTTTAATATAGTATGCCTCGGAGAGGCCTTTTTAAATTGAGATAATTAAGTGTTCTGATTGCTTCTTGGATTCTATGGTTTAGTTTTTCCTGTAGGTTTGGGACATTCTCATTGACTATTTGTTTGAATAGACTCTCTGTTCCCTCCTTGCTCTCATATACTTCTGGTATACCTATTAATTTTATATTGTTCTTTCTGGTGGAGTCAGATAGTTCTTGTAGAGCTCTTTCATTTTTATTTACTGTCAAGTCTCTCTCTCTTCATCTGCATCATTTCCAGATTTCTGTCTTCAATATCACGAATTCTTTCTTCCATTTGGTCAGCTGTATTTCCTAAGCTCACTGTTTCATTCTTCATCACTTTTATTGAGTTTTTCAGCTCCAGAATGTCTATTTGGTTCTTTTTTAAAGTTTCAGTCTCTGTGGTAATGTATTTTTTGTTTGTTGATTTTATTTTTGAGTTCACTAAACTGCCTATCTGATTTTTCTTGCATCTCGTTGCATTTTTTCAGAACTGCAATCTTGAATTCTCTGTCATTTAAATCACATATTTCCATATCTTTAAGTTTATTTTCTGGAGATTTTTAATTTTCTTTTTAAGCAGCCTTGTTACCTTGCTTCATGATATTTAATGGATTATTTCTCTGCATAGGCATTTATGGGAATAAGCTCTTTTATTTTATTTAATTATTATTAAGAGTGATGCCTATTTAAGGTCAATAAAAGAGGTTTTTCTTTTGTTTTCCAGTAGGTGGTGCTTGAAGGAGTACAAACCTCTTCTTGCACTGCTCAGGCTTCTTGGATCTCTGTTGGGTATTGGACAATGCCTTGTATTCCCTGGAAAGATGGGTGTTTCCTTTGTGATCAGGTCACCTTGGTCTCAGGGATCCACTCCTTTGGGAGAATGTTGTGGGTAATGGGATTCTGAACCCCTGAAGTCCCAGTGTGCTTCCTGAGGTGTCCAGGTGCCCCCACTAGGATCAGCCTCGATGGGTGTGGGTAGGGTAGGTTGGGAGAGGCCACTGGTGTATTTGAGGCTTTGCTTTTCTTTCAATAGTGGCCACTGCCAGACCTCAGCTGCCTCATCTCTGTATATCCACCGTTGTCACTGGCATTAGCCACAGTGTATGGATCTGCCACTCAGGAGATGTCTCTTCAGTTTGAAGAGCTGTAGATATTCTGCTTTGTAACCTGACACTCACTGCTATAGTTTCTTCTGGGACCTACTGCTAGCTTTGGGAGGGTGCAGGGAAGTGAGCTCTGGGAGAGTGTGGGGAGGTGGCCAGGCTCTGTGGCTTTGTTTTTTGCCTGGCACTGGCAGCTGCTGGAACATAGCTGTCACACAGCTGTATTCCATCTCTGCACTGATAAATTGCTGTGTTCAGCCATATTATATGCTAACCACTCTGGCAGGAATTCTCAGGGCTACAGAGTGAATGCAGCAGCCTTACTCCTCTCCTCTCCCCGTGACCTGCCTTGAGCTCCAGGTTGTGTCTGTAACAACTGTCTCTGCTGTTCTCCCTTCCCTCCTCCCCTCTTTTCTTATACTCTACCACCTTCTGATGTTTTGATGCAAAAATCTCTCAGAGTGTTTGTGTGTTAGGTTGGGAATCCTTTGTTGGATTATAGCTGTTCACTTTGTTGTAATATTAATTGGAGACATCATGATGGCCCCCTCAAGCTGCCATACTTCTGATGTCATTCCCCAGGCTTGAATTTGGGGAGGAATGTTGTGGTCATTTTATTATCTACCATACATGTACCTTACACGTTTTACTTTAAGATATTCATTTACCTTTTGACATAGAGTCAAATTTTTTTTGAGGATAATTCAGCTGGTTGAATTCTGTATTCTCTTGCTTATTTAAACATCCAGATGAACCAAGTATGATTTCTAAGTTTTACTTTTTTAAAGCAGAACAAGAACTTAGTCATAGAGAGAAACAGTCTGAATAAGGACTATACCCATAATTTAATAATCTCCCTATCCCAATTTTTTATAGCAGTGGTCCCCAACCTTTTTGGCACTAGGGACCAGGGATTCTGAGAATCTAGATTATGAGAATTAGATTATGAGAATCTAATGCCTGATGATCTGAGGTGGAGCTGAAGCAGTGATGCTACTAGCACAGGGGAGTGGCTGCAAATACAGATGAAGTTTTGCTCGCTCAACCACCTCTCACCTCTTGCCGTGTGGCTCAGTTCCTAACAGGCCATGGACCGGTACCGGTCCACAGCCTGAGGGTTGGGGATCTCTGTATTATAGTGTTTCACTCACACCTAATTCAAATGTAGTTTATTTTTTTATGAACTACTCTGTCTTCATTGAGTTTTTCAAAGCATTGACTTAGTTTTCTTGAAAATGACATAATTTTTTCCTGCTCATTTTATAGATTTAAATAATATTTAACTACACTGCAGTTATAACAATGAATGTAACTGTTCTAAGCCATATGAGGAACAAGAACAACTGATTCTTGATGTTGCTTGGTGATGCTTAACCGGGGAGCATGAGGGAGCAGGTTGAGGCATCAGTCAGTCTGTTTCCCAGAGGAGATTAAGAGCCTCGGTTTAGTAGAAGTTGGTTAAGCGCTTCCTCTGTATCTGCATATTAAGGCTATTGTGAGTATTAGATATGAAATTAGGACAATTGTATGGGCACTCTGGCTGTGCTCTAACATCAGGCAGGGAATGTAGATTGTGCTCCAGAATTGTGCAGTGCCACAGGCTGGGCTTCTGAGAGTATTTTGCAAGTGCTTCTACCTGGCTCCTCTACCTCAAAAGAAGGACCAAGTTTATATTATAAAAAAATGAATGTAGTTTAAAGGAAAACTTTCCCCTGAATGATGGGTAATTTCAGTTATTTAAAGCAAATGGAGTGACGTCAGAAGCATGGCATAGTGAGAAATGTCCCCAGATCTCTCTCTTTGAAATAACAATAAGTTGAACATCTATAATTCAACAAAAAACACCCAACCAGCACACAAGCACGTCTGAGTGAGGGATCCGTGATAAGAGCTACCACAGGTCAGAACACTGGGAGTCCGGTGGTAGACTGGGAGAAACAAGCTGTCTGTCATACATGGAGCTTCCTGCAGGAGAAGTGGGAGGGGAGAAGGTACAGTGAGTGCCCTGAACAGCCATGCCTGAGAGAGCTGTGAGCTCCACGCAGCGGCAGTGCCCAGGGATCAGGGCAGAAATCAGAGAGGTGGGAATGGCAAAGAAGCAACAGTTGATTATTATCAGCCAGGGTAGCAAAACACAAGGCTGAGCTGCAGCCCCCAAGCCCCTGTGCAGAGGGCCACTCCCCCATATCCTCCAAGACAGAACAACATGGACCCAGGGGAATCTGAGCAAATGCTTCCGAAACTGTTGCTAACACTGACAGGGACTGAGACTGAGAGTAGCAAGCATGATTGAATATATGGGGGGGAAAAAAGGGCATTTTTAACTTTATGTAAAGCAGAGATCCAAGAGGCTGGAAACAAAAAGAAAAATGTCTTCTTTACAACAGGCTAAAGAGAGAAGATATATGTATAATATATCTTCTTCCAGAAAAGGCAAAATATACTTCCATTAATGCTCAGGCAGAAAAATAGTCCATTAAACACCATGAACAAACAAGGTGACGAGGCATCTCAGAAAGAAAGAGATACTGAGGGACACTTCATAATGAAGGGAATCATAAACCAAGAAGAAATAACACTTATTAATAACTATGATCCCAATCAGGGGGCCCCAAAATATATAAAACAATTACTAACAGAACTAAAGAGAGAAACAGACCAAAACACTATTGTAGTGGGGGACTTAAATACCACACTGTCAGATATGAACAGATCATTCAAACAGAAAATCCATAAGGTAATAACATCCTTAAATGACACATTAGACCATCTGGACATAATTGACATTTACAGAGCCTTTCATCTCAAAACAACTGCTTATACATTCGTCTCTAATGCACGCAGGATATTCTGAAGAATTTACCTAATGCTGGGACATGGAGATAGCCTCAACAAATATAAGAGGGTTGAAATCATACCAACCATATTCTCTGATCATAATGCTTTGAAACTAGAGATCAACTGCAAAAAGCAAGCAGGAAGTACCACAAATACATGGAAATTAAACAACATACTACTGAAGAATAACTGGGTCAGAGAAGGAATAAAAAGAGAAATGGAGAGATGCATAGAAATGAATGATAATGATGGTACAACATATCAGAACTTTTGGGACATGGCAAAAGGGGCAATCAGAGAATAGTTCATATCATTCTAGGTCTATCTCAAAAAAACAAGAACAAGCTCAAATAAACAAACTAATAAACTAATGCTTCATCTTAAAAAATTAGAAAAAGAATAATAGATAAAGCTTAAAATCAGTAGAAGGAAAGAAATAATCAAAATTAGAACATAATTAAATTAAATTATAAACAAAAGAAATGAAAGAAACAAATAAATAAAACAAAGAGCTGGTCTTTGAGAAGTTTAATAAAATTGACAAAGCACTGGCTAGATTCACTAAAGAAAAAGGAGAAAGGACACAAATAAACAAAATCAGGAATAAGAGAGAGGAAATTATGACCGACATTGCAGAAATACAAAGGCTCAAGAAAGAATACAATGAAAAAAGATATAAAATTTAATAACCTAGAAGAAATGGACTAGTACTTAGAAAAATACAGTCTTC